>NC_050179.1:16380010-16472510 GCF_008315115.2 Sander lucioperca
TATATATATATATATATATATATATATATATATATATATATATATATATATATAATTTTCAATGACTGCACACGGTAACACACACACACACACACACACACACACACACAACTATTACATATGAGGTGTTCAGGTCTGCTGGACCCGAGTGTAACAACTGTGTATTAATTGTAGGTGCTATGAAACTTA
Organism: Sander lucioperca; assembly: GCF_008315115.2. Taxonomy (NCBI): domain Eukaryota; kingdom Metazoa; phylum Chordata; class Actinopteri; order Perciformes; family Percidae; genus Sander; species Sander lucioperca. The sequence continues at coordinate 16,380,200 of NC_050179.1, forward strand.
ACTGTATCCTCCTCCTAACCGGGCCTGCTGTGTATCTGTGCGTCTCTGTGTGACTGTGTGTGTCTGTGTCTGTGCGTCTCTGTGTGTCTGTGTACGGGAATGTTGTCTTTCTGCACCTGCTATTCCCACACAAAGTTACAAAATTGTTACATTTCAAGCACTTTCACCTGTTCTGATTAAGTTCTAAGAAATGAGCACCAACAATGATCAAAATCTTGTTTCTATTTTTTTTTTAACCTTTTTATATTGAATTTCCTTGTTTTCTCACAAAAAACGAAAATGATCATAAATGTGATCTCACAGGGGTAAATGGCAAATATAAACCATAAATGATATATATATATATATATATATATATATATATCATTGGTAATTGAGTTAAAGTAAACATCTGTTAAGTATTTTTACATAAATTCTTATGGCTGTATTGATTTAAAAGCCTAATAATGTGGTGGGTCCACCAGACCCGGGAACATCGGCTGTGTAACACAAAATATGAACACCACACAAGGGTTAAAGACAGTCCACATCCACTAGAGGGAAGCCCCGAGCTTTGTAACTAACATGTATACCTGTGTATACTCAGCAGCAATACATACAAGAAGCATTCTGCTGTAAATAACCGCTACCAGTGAGCGTTACCACCACCAGACCAGACTGCTGCACTGAACTAAACGTTTCAGCGTTAGTGGATATAGGTCTGTTAATGCTTGATCTTAAAACTGCAGAGAAGGACCCCTTCAGTTACTGTGGGAAGTTTGGTAATCATGATAATCCAAATGCGATTGGTAAAGATTTTTTTTAGCGCATGGCATGAACCTTGGCTGCCAAGATATGAGTTAAGGCAGCAGGTCATTTCTGGTATAAAAGTAAACAGTAAATGTTGAGGCACGGTTTATTTGGGCTATTTATGTTTTTATATAGGCCTATTTGTTTATTTTGGGTAGGCCTATTTTGTTTCTGTAGATGTGGGAATGTGGAAAGGAATAATCCCCTACCTATAGCCTATATAACAGATAAAAGTGTGGGGAAAATTAAGACATTGTTGTTAAATGTATGGGATGGAGAATAATGTTTAAAAACTCATAATAAAACTGATAAAAAAAAATAATTTGAAAGAATAATTCATGAAATAAAACGCTCTTATCACAAACTGTTAGTTTTAAATGGTCTGCAAATGTGTTCGTATCTCATAGCCTACGTAAAGACACTCAAATTACCTTCAAAGTAGGCTATCTCAGTTTAGGGATTTAAGATATCAAGAGCGGCACTTGAAAGCAGCATTCGTAATTCTGAGAAAAGCATCACTCACGCACGCGACGTTTTTCATGAAAACTACGGCCGCGTGAAGCTGGCAGCTGTATAAAGACACTTGATCCACGTCTGGCTTATTAATCGCCGTGTTAATGATGAACAAGAAACTGAGTGTAACGTGGGAGAGGACAGGTAGCTAACTTGTTGCGCAGCTCTCAGGTCAGCTGGTAGTAGCAGCTCACCGACCACAGATGGGAGCGACTTTGTTGAATCATGCGTGTTGACAGCGGCACTAAACCACCATGGGAGGTTCAATATACGACCAGAAGCAGTCTGACATTGTCCAGGAATGTATGAACCGAGTACACACTTTGTAACTGGGACTATCTGAAGAAGTTTAAAGTTGGGGAGTATTTGGGGATATACGCCGCTGCTGCTCTTCCACTCTCCCGTCCCGGGACAGCCGAAGCCACTTTACTCAGCGTCTGGTTGAATCCAGAATTTCGCTATTCCTGACATTGTCTTTCGGGCACTCGACGATTAGCTAGAGACATAAATGATGAAGTTTAAGCCCAACCAGACCAGGACGTACGACGGCGAAGGGTTCAAGAGAAGGGCGGCGTGTTTGTGTTTTAAAAACGAGAAGGAGGACGAGGTAAGAGCTGACCGTCGACGGCTAAAGTTTGAACTCTGGCTGGCTGTCTATGAGACAGTACCCTGCTTTATCTGTGTACACTGTACACTAACAGACATGCCATACCGAGTTTCAGTTTAACATTGTGTGTGAGGTTCCTTCCCATGTCTTTAATTGAGGTGTTGGGCAGAGGTGGACATAACTTGGCTACAATTCAAAATACTTGACCTATCAAACAACAAGCTGGCACTCACTGTAACCAGCACTCAGCAGGAGACCATCCTTTTAATTTCCTGTCCAGGAGGAAATCCATATAACTCATAATTCATAAAGACAGGCATCCTCATTGTGTCCTGGCAGTGCAAACTGTGCTGGCCGAGGTATTGCCACTTACAGTCCTGCACCCTCAATAATTTATTTGGTTATATTCGTTCAACCGCAGATGTATTTCATAGGTCTAATATTGCATGCGAGTATAAACTTTAGTGTCACCTGAGTATGTAATGCACCTCAGCCTTTTAATACCATCTACCATTATAAAACATTGTATCAAGCCTACATGTATGCACATAGGTGGCATCTGTTTTCTAACTGCTGTGGTTATGTACAGGGTCATTTAATTATCAACGTATGTCATTGTGATCACTAATCCTTTGCTGAGGCACTAGGCAACTCACTCACTCTGTTGCTGCTGCATTTCTTACAATATCCAATGTGCAACCATGAAACTGAACAATCACTAAACTGTATTATGATGTCCATTAAGTGCTGCAACATTTGTCTCATCCATTCCTATTTAGTCTGTATTAAACTATGTATCATACAGCAAAATTAGCATAGGCAGCAGGACTTGTCCTACATCTGCTCAGTTTGCACAAACCCAATCAAACATGCTTTCCTTAAATTAAAGTAGAGGGTTGCTATAGTTGAACATCAAATGTGCCATGTTAATAATAATACCAATACTAATATCAAACGCATCCTGCCACCTAAAGGGTTGTATAGCTGATGAGGAATTTTACAGTATATGCACACTAAACTCAATGACCATGTTTGAATATTTCTCCCATTAGACTCATTCTGCAGCTACCATAAACTCCTAACATAAGCATGTAAAGATTGTGAGCACATTTCCAGAACCTTTATTTTCATTTGATGCTACCAACGGTTTTTTTTTAGTTGGTAATAATTAAGACTGAGTTGGTATGGATGTTATTAAGTATTCAAGTTATACACTGGGGGCAGCGGTTGTCCTAGATCACAACGTGTCTGCCTGGTGACGGCAGCCCATCTCAGGACAACATTTGATAGGGGGAGTGGGGTCGTAAGGGGCTGGTTGAGTGTTACACTGTGTGCTAAACACCAAGTGACCTATCAGCTGCGATTTATAGAAACAAGGTGCAGGCACTTGCTGTCCCCCTGACAGATTTGCTTTCCTGCTCCTCCTTTTGCTTTCCTGCTCCCACCCTCCTCTTCTGTCTCTTCTCTCTCTCTCTCTCTCTCTCTCTCTCTCTCTCTCTCTCTCTCTCCCCCCTGCACGAGTGCTGACATATACTAAAAGTCACTCTGACATATGCTAAAAGTCACTTTGAATATTGTTGATTGCACTGGAGGATGATGAAATGGTCTCCCATCACATGCCATGCTGATCTCGTCCTTTATTCTCGCTGTCTGTGCTTTGATTGCATATGTCACACTCCATGTGGTTAACTATCCATCCAGTCTGCATGCCTGGTTTACAGTCACTTCCTCTACATGTCAGCTGGAGTCCAGGAGGACAGGAAAAGGTCTGCCGGAAGAATACTAGACAGCATAACTTCATTTTGTTTGTACTTAGAAAAATAATGCACCTTCAATTCATCTTCAGTTCAAGGGAAAATAACACTGTTACATATGTTTCTAATCTTTATACCATATATCATGCTGTAAATGGCATATAAAGTATTGTTACTAGTAATTATGCTGGAAATAAGAAACGTGTCTCCAGTTAATCAGTGGGTCTTACAATATAATGCAGTCTAGTAGAAAATGATTATCAAATTTAGGATTTTGGCTTGGTAGTATGGTTGAAATCAGTGTATCATTAATATTGACAAGATATATCAAAATACATCACAAATGTGGGTAAAATAACTATGTTTTATGCATTACACGTTTATCTGAGGATAATATCTGTCAACAGTATCTTAGCTGTATTATGATCGGATGTTGATGCTGATGTGGATGTGCGTGGTGAAGGCACTCCTGACTCTGAGCTCTCACTGAGGTGTGTGATGCCTGTTGGGGTCATTAACCTCCTTTGCTAAGCTCTTTGTTGTCATACAGAAAAGCGACTGCTGATCCAGTGGTTTTTGAAAAGCCTTTTGGCTGGGAGTGTGTGTGTGTGTGTGTGTGTGTGTTTGTGAGTAGTTGCGTACGTGGAAGTGCCTACGTGCTTCACGTGGCGTTTGTGTAAAATTGGGCATGCATGTGTGTGTTGTGTGGATTTGGCGCAGAGACTCAAATGAGACTCTGCTCTCATCCCCTGCCGCTATTATTTACCATCACATCATCAGTCATCAGCAGCAAACTCTTCACACCACATGAATGCCACATACAGTTTAACACAAAGTGAAAGACCGATTAATCGGGCTGATTATTGCCTTTTTAAAATAATAGGCATCGGCCGATGCCTGGGCTCATGAGGCTGATTAACAGAAAATGAACAAAACATTTATCAGATTTGTCATTTGGGATGCTTTTGGCACGGTAAGCAAGTGTAAGTGTGAAGCCTTTAGGGGGCGTCCACATGACAACAGGAAGTTTTGACATTGATTTGACAAGTTCTGAACATTTTTCCTTTGCGTTTTCAAAACTATGCTGCGAGTTTCAGGCTACAACTAAAAACGGAGACAATGCAGACAATAATGGTGTTAAATAAATGTTTATTTGAAGTTCAGCAATTTTCTCATTTGTTATTATTATTATTAAATTGTATTTTATCAGATGAACAAAAAACACGATATCGGCATTTATATCGGCCATCGGCCGCCCTGCTCTCTAAATATCGGCATCGGCCATTGAAAAATCCATATCAGTCGACCGCTAGTAACACCCCTTTTGGACATTAAATAAATTAGTACAGTGCCTATATCTATGATTAATTTAGATCAATTTGATTTCACTTTGACATTACAGGGTGTCAAATGAGCCAACTTAAAGTGCTCATATTATGCTTTTTGGCTTTTTCCCTTTCCTTTATTGTGTCATATATCTTTTTTGTGCATGTTATATGTTTACAAAGTAAAAAAGCCCAAAGTCCACCCCAAATCTCCAACAGAAAACACTGTTCACAAACTGCTCCAAACAGGTCTATTGTAGTCCAGCCTTTACTTCTGGGACGAACGTGCGTCAGTTTGTAACACACGTTATAATGCTCGCCTAGCTGCTGGCGTGGCACGCCCTCATACTCTGCTTCTGACTGGCTAGTAGTCCTTACCTAGCTACTGCTCATTTGAGTGGTGATCGGGCCGCATTTTTTTGTCCGAGCCCGGCCCGCGTCCGACAGAGCAGTAACCGAACCCGACCCGAGCCCGACAGGCATTAAGAAATTTATGTCCGAGCCCGACCCAAGCCCGACACATGGCTTATTTTCTCATACCAATGACACATATACGCTTGTTTGTGTGGAAAGCCCACTTTTATTAAGCAACTGTAGGAAGGCATTCGGAAACAGATGAGCGCATCAGCGCACACGGGGAAACAAGCACACGTTAATAAGCTGTTTAATTTAAAATGTTCAATGTGTTAACCTTTCCTGATTGCTTCTTTTCTGACCGTGGTCAGAAAACCAGGGGAGACTCGTTACCTCCAGGGCCGACGTTATAAAATCAATCATGTCGGGGTTAAAATCACGTTTCTGGTGAGCAAATGAATGAACTTGGCTTTCAGTCTGGGGTTTATTATTTTGGACACCGCACACACTGTGTACAAAACTTAAACTTATTCCACCAACTCTGCTCCGGTTGCGTACAACACGTCTGCTTCCTCTTTCTCAATCTCTCTTCTGCCCACTTTCCACACACACACACACACACACACACACACACACACACACACATACTCGCACGCACTGAGCTCTCTTAAAGGAGCCGCAGCACAATTTTACAACAAATGCCTTATCGCGCTGATGTGACTGAGCCCGACCCGAACCCGAACATCATTTCTAAGTATCTGTCCGAACCCGGCCCGGTATCACCTCTCTATTGCGCATGTGCGACTCCCAACAAAGATGGAACAGAAGTGATTTTGCCTCATTCGGTAGCTAAAACAGAGATCTCAACACACTGGGTGAAAAGAGGAGCTGCAGCAATGTGCAGTACAACAAAAATGTTTTTTTTTTAAATTAAACCATGTAAACCTATTCTGATATAACCTCTAGATACAATTATGAACCTGAAAATGAGCATAATATGAGCACTTGAAATCTACTTTGACTCAATGTTGTGGGACAATAAAACACAAAAACTGGGGTGGGGTGAATGACTTTTATTGGCACTGTCTTCTAGATTAGCTGAAAGAAATGTATTATGTAAAGTTCTGCTTCATTACTGATTCAAGTAAGGGACCGTTCGGTATTTATGGAATGGACCACCGGAGGAAAATAGGGGAGGGTCATGTCTTTTTATTTTATGCTAAGGGGAGGGTCATCCAACATTTTTTAGTCTGGGTGGGGGGGTCACCCAACTTTTTTATTCCTGAAAAGAGCAAAATTTCAAAGTGGCTTGTTTGGTGCATATTTATCCATGTAGCTCTCAGTCTCTGCCCCCTAGCAGATGGTCTGACCCCATACGCGGAGTTTGCTGGGGGGGCAGGAGGAGCACTGCCCCCCTGGTGGCTCAAACAGGTAATTGCATTGTTTAAAAAATGAGTGGAATAATTACATCTGGCATGACCAGATATTTTATAAATATCTTGAATAACACAAAACAACGAAATGGTGGTAGGTAATACATCAGATTTCATATACTGCTTTAGTAAAAAAAATATTACCTGGCTGACGATGGGAGCAGCAGGACGCAAAAACCGAAAGTTACTGGATGTCTGGACATCTTGCTGTGCCAACCTTGCAATAAAGGTTTCCTAAATGCAATGTATATAAATGTGATGTCAGCTTACTAATTGATTGCGGGTTTTGTGTAGATTTGGACTTTTATACGTTTATTCCACTTTGTTTAAACGGTGAAGTGGAGAGGCCTCGTTCACCTGTTTGGAGCTGGCTGGTGAATGTGACGCCTTGCTGGATACACCGTGTCATTTACTTTTTTGTGGATCTACTGATCGCTGTGGATTACTTTTTTTTTCTTCATGTCATTGGATTACAGCAAAATAGGGATCTTTTTTTCTCGACGTGTCTTAACGTTTTATGGTGAGTTTGGAGAAGCATCTCAACAGACTGTAGGTCCAACACTGATTGTTCACCGTTACATTTTAGTTGAATTTAAGTGTCGGGGCATTCCGCCACCGTCTGTCTATTGCGTTCCAAAACAGCCGTGCCGCGATTGGATTTCATAAGGGTGAATTGTTAAATTGTTACAGCTTTAAAAATAAACATATATGTTTGGGAATATAATGTGCTTCGGCAGCTTTACCTATGTTCTAAAATATACAATGACGAAGCCTAGTGACAAGTCCATAGCAACCAGTGTTGAATTGGTTATTTCCCAATGTCCTTTGCTGAATGGTGTCAATGTTTTATTGTTTTATTTCATGTGAATATTAGTTTATTAGAGGAGTAACTTAGTATTTGAAGTAATGCAGTAATGCATGAAGTGTGCATTTAGTTTCCAGTGTTTATTGTGTTTCCACAACAATGTTAATGAGTAAATCTACTGAAATGGCCACCACACCATAACAGAGGAGTGGGATGTGTAAGATGAGAATGCAGAGGTTAAGTCATGTATGTCATGGTTGTAAAAATCAAATGGTATCTGTACTTCTTTGCTAAGTGCAAACTTGCACGCAAGGGGAGGGTCATTCCTTTTTTTCAAATCATTTTGGAGGGTCATAGGAAAATTATTACTGACGAGGGGAGGGTGACGTCTTTTTAGGTTAGAGGCCACAAAACTCCTCCGGTGGCCCCTTAATTAAATAACGAACAGTCCCTAAGACATCAAATTAGTAAGGTGGATTGGCAGGATTGCCTCAAGGGATGCATCATTCTGTTTCATCCTTTGGTGTCCATATTTTGCTCTATAAATAGTAGGGTAGTGAACCAGTGAGTTAAAGATCTAACTCCGCAGGTTTTAGAGTGAGTAAGTAGCTGTGGCAGATTACATGACGGCAAAGTCACTTGTCCCTCTTAACTTGGTAACAAGTATTGACAGAGTTGCCTGTGTTAAGAATAAGTCGCGTGACTCTCTTAACACAGGCAACTCTGTCCACGCGGTCTCCAGAGAGAGACACCCACATGCATTTATGTCAATCGTCCAAAGCATGTAGACCATTAAACAGGAGCTCTTTGTGAGTTTTTAGTTGTAGTTCCATAGTGTGCATTTTCATGAGGTTGCTGACTGAGGAATCTAACAGTGAGACAGTTTGTTGGTTTTATCTTTCTCCTGACCTTTTTGTTACAGAATTGAATTACAGCCAAGCCAAGTCACACAGCATGAAGTTTCACTCATCACTGTCATTTCTGTGCAATAGAGACCACCTATAGCAACAGAGACGGCAGTGAAGTTGTTATCATTAGTGCTCTTCACAAATCTGCCATGCTTCCACTATCAGGTCTCAGGAGGAATGCAGACACATCTTAATGTAGGGAAACCTCTGCTGGGACAATTGAAAGTTGTGGTCACCTATAGTGTTTAACATACCGTGTGCTGATTTGGTGCTAGTTTTTAATCAATCTTTGCTGTCAAGAGAGCCACTACTGGGTTATCCAGTGCTGGAGAATGTAGACACATGGCCGAGAGGATTCAGAAAGTATTCACACGGGAACATAATGTGGGTTGGTGTGGTGCCAGATAGGGTTTAAGGTCAAGTGACTGTATCTCTAGAGGGACACCGTGCGGACCATAGGACCATACAGCATGTGTTTGAGGTCAGTTAAACATTTATTGTGGGGCTTTAGTTTGATTATTTCTGATTAGAATGCTGATTTGTCATCTTTCTTTTTCATATTTAATAGCTCTTCAAGCTTTTAATGTTTTATTTTTGTCTGGTTTTAAAAACTTAAAAAAAAAATTGTTGTTTATTATTTTTTAAACAAATGACAGCTGAAATGGGCCACTGTAGTGTTACTTGTTGGAAAGTTTCATAGAGGATTTTTATTTTATTTTCAACCAACGTAATATCATGACTTCGCGTAAACATATACGCCACTTTCTTAAGCCAAGTGGCGTGTTATCTGTATACATTTGGAGCTATCCGCGTGTATGTTTATGGCAGAACGGAACTTTGCATTTGGAGCTATCCGCGTGTACAGTGGACTGGTTGGGCTTAGGAAAAGAACAACGGGACGGTTGGATTTAGGAAAACAATAACGGGACGCGGGACAACAACGGCACAGTTAGGTTTAGGAAAAGAAGAATGGGGTTGGGTTTAGGAAAAGAAGAACGGGGTTGGGTTTAGGAAAAGAAGAACGGGGTTGGGTTTAGGAAAAGAAGAAAGCGACAGTTGGGTTTAGGAAACGTGACACGTGGGACACGATCCCCGGTCTCCTGGGTGAAAGTCCTGTGTTTGACCCATCCACCACCCCAACCAACCTCCCTACGCGGATTTTCGGGCTTTCATACTACTCGCTACGGCATAAATTGACACGCAATCACAAGGTAATGTAAGTCAATGGAGGCCAAACTGCGTTAATACACATGCTACAAAGCGATTATGTGTCTTGATAACACGCGTGTCATACATACGCCACTTAGGGTTAGAGAGATCAGTCTGTTTCAACTGTATTTAATGTTGAAGTTGTTGTTCATGGAAATATTTAACAATAAAATAACAGGTATTCCTTACAGGTGTTGTTTGTATTGTGTCCCGCTATGGTCACATTTCAGACTGTAAAACTCTCAGGCAGGAAAAGTGAGTTAGGCTTTAGTGTTGGGGAAATATTATCAAATAAAATGTAGCTTACCCACAGTAATATTCTGTCTAAAGGGGGCTGTTCTCATGTGTATGTGTTTGTGCTTTTAATGCAGGAACATCATGCAACAGTTTACTCTCATTCACTCAATTTAATTATGTGGGGTGACATGCTCAGCAGCCCAATCCACACTATGCTCGTATTGCATTAAGTAAATGAAGTGAATCACTGGCATGGCATGCGAGATGTTCGATACACATCCTGCTGAATGACTAGCACCACACTCAGCCGCCACCAGACACCTATAGTGGTGACGGACTCTAAACTTGGGCATGCCATTGGCGTGTTTTTGGCACCCCGGACTCAGTGGCAGAGTCCTGACGAAGGCCTTTCTCCTTGGCAGGTGCTACTGGTGAGCAGCAGTCGTCATCCAGACCAATGGATCGTGCCAGGAGGAGGAATGGAACCTGAGGAGGAGCCCTGTGGGGCTGCCGTCAGGGAGGTGTACGAAGAGGTGAGCTCACTCACTGAAAAAACTGAAGAAAACATCATGCAACTGTTCTTCTACATTTTGGGATTGACACTACTTCAAAGCAGCCAGTAAAACCATTAAATGTCCATAGTGTTTTTGCATGTTTACCTACAGATTGCATACACTTGATGCTGCAGGCCATTTCCCAAAGCATACGATACATATGTATTTAGATGAGTCTATCCCACCCAGGGAGCCACTGCTTCCATTTGTGCTAGTGTGAAAATGAAAATAATGTGAAATTTGAAAATCAACTTGACTTGGAACTTGCTTGAGATTGCCAATTTATCATAGCTTTGTTTATTTTTAAGGGAGTCAAAGTGATAATGCTGCTGCATGATAATGCAGGTGAAAGTAGGACTTTGTTGTTGGTGAGCTCAACTGGTTGTGGGAATTTCCAACATGTGAGTAATGAGAGTCAGATGATCAACAGCATTGCTTTTACAAGCTATGTAAATGAAAGTAGAAGATAAACAGTAAGCAAATAAGGATATTGTGAACTAGGGCATTTCATGTGTTCAAAAGGTCTTTGGTGGGGAAGCCAACTCCCCAAGATTCAGATGTTGGAAATTTGCACAAGCATGTGAATGCATTAGTAAGAAACATTATTAAAACCCGGACTCAGTGGCTGTCAATGTGGTTAATAATCCAACTAAAACCTGGTATGACCCTAAAACCTGACATAACATGAGCAAAAAATACATAATTGACGGGTCAGTATTGTATTTCTTAAAAAAGAAGACGATTTATGATTATATTTGATTGATTTTGACAGACCAGTGGCACAGACAAATGATCATTATCATAAACATAGCATAACAAGTGAATATAGCAACAATTCTTGAAATGTATTGCTGTCACTGGTCGCCGTATGAGAGGCTCCCAGTGTTCTATAAGCCAGATCCAGATGAGAGATGGAAATATTTGGCAATGCTACATAAATTGCCAGTTGATTGTTCTGTGGTTAAGTAAAGGGGGTTGCTGGTAGTTGGAGTGGAGTGAGCTGTGAGCCTCTGCCTTGGATAGTAGTGTGCTGACAGTTTTGAAGTATGACAGTGACATTTAGGGAGGGTTTCCAGTTACCCACATCCTGTGCCTCCCAGGCCAGACATGTACCTGAATATAGATGAGCTGCACACCAACTACAGTGGCAAGCTAACAATTCAAAACGTCATGTTTAAAGCAACACTATGTAACTTTTAGCTGCAGCTGTAGTTCCAATGAGACAACCTGTAGGGGGACCGAAGCGGGAAAAGTTACATAGTGTTGCTTTAATACCCTGCTGTCAAGATCAATGTCAATATGGTAGTTTTCATTTGTGCAGATCTAAGATTTTTCTTTCCTATCAGGCGATTTTCAAATTTAATTGTGATATATGTTTTTGTAAAATCACTAAGACAATCACAGATGACATTTTGACAAAAGTGCTTGCAAATAATACTGCAAATACAACCGTGATGAATCTTTCGTGATTTGTTATCCCTCACTATAGACCATATCTGTGTCCCAGTTCTACACTACATACCAGTTCTAAGCAGGAGTATGTAATGCGTTTAAACTGGAAAAGCGGAAAAGTGACATTATGCTAAAAAATGAACAGCATGCATAATGTACTGAAAAACACTTGATTTTTAAGTGTGTTGATGTAGACCATTTTACCACAAAGCTATGCACAAAGGAAATTGGAGGAGCTGCTTGCAGCTGCACAACATTAAAATAAATTGCAGATTGTGGTTAAACTGCCTCAGAAAGATCTTGGAAAACATCAATCTTAAGAAAGAAATTTTGCTTTATTTTGTAAAGTTTGAAGTATGTGGATGTCTTGAATATTTACTGCGAAAACAATATAATACACTATAAAGACAAGTATAATAGTACATACTGTATACAATCAGTATGAAGTATGGAATTGGGACACAGCAATTGTCTCTGTCTGTTGTGGTGTTCCAGACATCCTAACTGATCTAACATGATAGGCAAAGTCTGAAATATGCCACACAGCAAGGGCCAAACCAAGCCATGAGCTCCTGGAGTGCCTCCGTGGGCCTTTCAGCTAGCAACAGGGAGATTCTTATTTATTTTATTTGTAACAAAAAGTTGATTATTAATGCCACCGATATCTGCTGACTTGGAACATGCTCCACAAGCTCATAAGCTTCACTGTCAAAAACTAGTATGGTGGTTCCTTTTCTGCTTGTAAAGAAGGATGGGATCAAAGCACTCTCTTCTTGTGACCTGTGATCTCAGGGTATAGTTTGTCTATAAGTTTGTGACTAGTTAAAATAAAGAGTGACTTTGAATATTTTTAGCACCCTGAAGAGGTCAAACCAGTATGTGATCAGTTTAGTATCCAATAGGATAATGAAACTTAATTTTCTAAAGCTGATTGTCTTATTTTATACCCCACTAATCATCTCCATTGACTTTGGAAATTCTCGTGGGTTTCCTGATCCCCAGGTTGGAACCCACTGCTCTAGGATACATGTGAGCTGTTGACCTTTTCACCGCTCAATTCAGCGGCCGTGGTCTTTAAAAAAAAGTATATTGGTCACAAGCTGTGCATAAGCAGAACCAGATCTTGACTCGTGCACCGTGCGTGTGTTAAGCCCCGCTGTCTCGTCATCCTGTCACTCAGACTAAGTTTAGGTCTACCTGGTCACCTCTGCTATGCTGCCTCACACGCACGTGGCGATGCTGGGATGGTACCCACTCGCGCCACAGGGTTCCATGTCCTAAATGAGACAAATGTTCAACTAAGAATGTGCATACATATCTAAACAGAGACAAGCTGTTCCTAATACCAGGTCACATGTTCTCACGGCGTAGCAGCTGTGTGAAAATATCGCACAGTGACAGCTTTGTTGGTACGAATTTACCAGTCCCTGTGAACATCAGTGAACAAATCTACTTAATGGGTTACATGTAATGTTCAGTACCGGCGAAATACAACACTGTGTTGTCACTAAGATGTAAATGTATTGGATGACACTTGATTAGTTTTCTTCATGTGTGTTCAGGCTGGTGTGAAGGGAAAGCTTGGCAGACTACTCGGGATTTTTGAAGTAAGTGTCAAACTAATTTCTTCAAAATCCTCATGGGGCTTATAATACATGATATAATACTGATTAAAATCCTGCATCAACTCAGCTGGTTACCCTCCTATCATGCCTGCGATACATATAGGGGGCAGTGGTGGCCTAAAGGTTAAGAAGCAAACTTGTGACCGGGAGGTCGTCGGTTCAATCATTACCCTCATTACCACCACTGAGGTGCCCTTGAGCAAGGCCCTTAACCCCAACCGCTCCAGTGGAGCTGCTCAGTGGCCAGCTGATCAAACTGTGGTCGTACTGGGCAGCTTCCAGGTATGAATGTGTGCAACTTTGTGAATGTGATCAAGGGCGTTCCTGCAAAAGAGAGGTTGCCTCTCAGTGAACCTTCCCTGAATAAATAAATGTTAAATAAAAAAAAAAATATGTAGGCAAGCATCCTGCTTTGCTAGTACAAGTCCTCAGTACAAGTTAGACAGATTAAGTGTTTTTGTTCATGTTGCATCTATGAAGAAACAGTACTGTGTTTACATAGTGTCTTTCATTGTATGTGAAAGTGTTGCTTGCATTGCATTGACACAGTTTATTGCAGTGATATAAAGTAGTGTTTTTATTTAAACCTTTCCAGCAAAATAAAGACAGAAAGCACAGGACGTACGTCTACACCCTCATAGTGACGGAGACACTGGAAGACTGGGAGGATTCTGTTAACATTGGTATGCCTCTACATTTAAGTCTCATTTTGTCATCGTATAACTGATTGTTTGTATAAATTATGCTGCGGTTATTTACCCACACACAGAAAAAAGCATTTTGCAACAAATTAGTTTTGTTCCAGGTTTTTTTTAAGATTATTTTTTGGGCTTTTTCCGCCTTTATTCGACAGGACAGCTAGGTGAGAAAGGGGCGAGAGAGGGGGAAGACATGCAGGAAATCGTCACAGGTTGGATTCGAACCATGGACCACTGCGCTGAGGCATAAACCTCTAATTATATGTGCGCCTGCTCTACCCACTGAGCCAACCCGGCCACTGTTCCAGTTTATTGACACTAAATTAATTTGATTGAGGTTATCAAACCCATATATTTAGATTTTCGGGCAAATTAAAACATCTATGCGTAAATCATATCAATACACAGGCCATACTATTTCTGTGCACAATCATAATGGCATAAAGAAGTTATTCTGACTCTCAATCAGTTCAATTGATTTTATTGTCTCTTTGACGTTAGAGGTGACGGTTGCGAAAGACTGTTGGGGCGTCCCTCCAGTCATCCCTTTGTAAACTGAGGAACTAGGACTAATACTTATCAATAAAGTCAAACCACCCGATCTACATTGTTTACAGTCCTAAAATACTGACCGAAAAAACACGTAGCAACAATTTGTCCTCCTAAATGAACTACCACTGCTAGTATGCTCCACAGCTTTGATATTTTGTCCCATTTCTCTCAAACATCAGGAGTTGTCGTATTGGAGGTAATTTATTAGAGCTGTGATTAGTCATCGACAGAAGATGAATCTGCAACAATTTGATAAACCATTAATTGCTTGTCATTTTTAAGACAAAACACTCACTGGTTCTTTGTAATGCATTTCAGACATTTTATAGATCAAACCTAATCAATAAAGAAAATAATCATTAGTTTCAGCCCTAAAACTAATATCCTCACCCCCCCTTATCTCTTTTCGTAATGTGGCTCATGTATAAGCATGTGATCACAAATGATTTTGAATGGCTTTGGCATTTCAAATCTTAGGCATCTCTTGGGACTTAGTAACTCGTTCACTATCCCTAACTCGGCTGGAAAATAGTAATAATTGACTCCCTTTACCCACAGAAATAGAGTTCAGCCTGTTCACAAGGGGGAGGAATGTTTACTGTGCCCAGTTGTTTTCCAGTTATTAACACTCACCACAGCCCCCTCCTTACTTGTCCTCTCTTGCCCTGCGTGGGCACAGGGACTGAGCTGGTGTAGTTTACTTTCCCCCTCTGCTGAAAGGCCAGCGGTGGTGTACTTCAGGGTGTCAACATACAGTAAAGTAGGCGAACCCCTCCCCTCCCACACGGCCCTCCGATAATCACAGGCCACGGCAAAGTCCTTTTGCTGTCCCTGCTGTTTTGAATTGAATGGGAGTAGATGATGGGTTTGAAGTAAACTATTAATAACTCCCAGCTGACGCTTTATTGGACACACACATCGTTTTTATGGAAGGTGCTTTTTTAGGAAGGTTTGGCGACAGGGCTTTATAAACACTAACTGAAGCAGGTCAGGAATGTCCATTTCCACTCTGACTTTAGTACTGCAACATGTGCTGAACAGTTTATCCTTGAGCTTGTTGTATAACATTGTGGTTTAGCAATTTAGGGTTATTTTGCTTGTTGAGCAATTGTACTCACTGCTCAGTCAGACACACAGTAACACTGCAGAAGTTGTCATGGGCTGCAGAGCAGTGGCAGTTTCATCTTGGTTATCTATCATAGTACTAACGTATTCTACAAGTTGAGGGCAAAAAAAATGAATGAGGGGCAGTACAGATTATAGTTATCCATATATTATCATCTATTATTTATTCATTGTCTCGTTTAAAGGGTCAATATGCTTAAAACAATGCTTGTTCGATCGTCGAAATATGGAATAGGGAAGGCTGTATCCAACAATTTTTTTCCGAAGCCGACATTCTGGCAGACTCCAAACCACAAGGTCTCATGTTCAATCCCAATGATGGCCAACATTCAGTATAACCCAAGTGTCATTGAGCACAACACCAAACCTCTACCTGTTGATCAGTCCTTGTCCTCTCTTGAATGTTTTCACAGGAAGGAAGAGGAAGTGGTTCAAAGTTGACGAAGCCATCAGGGTGCTGCAGAGCCACAAGCCTGTTCACGCAGAGTACCTATGCAGGCTCACAAACACCTGTAACCCCACCTGCAATCCTGTGTGTAGCCCAACTCACAGCAACGCCCCGAGCTCCCAAGTGATGCACAACAACACGCCTCACTATGTTTTTTGCTCCACACAGGGCTCAGATGTAGCCAACAGATAGGACAAGCAGCTCGACACCGGGATAAAAGAAAGACTTTTGCATTACTAACGCAGCCTCTTAATATGTACAGCATGGACTTCCTTTAAGTTGATGTGAAACCCATTTTGAGGGAGTGCCAAAATGTTTTCCAAGTATATTTAAGTTTTTATATGTATATTTTTTAACAACCATTACCAGGTGATAGAGCAAATGTGTCCCTTTTAAAGTGTTCAGCTTTAAATGGATTTTCCCAGTGTGCTGCTTATGCAATGTAAAGGTTCTGTTTAGTCTTCAATTCAGAATATTTTACTAGCAGTGCACACAAGTGTTTGGGTGGTTTCCTGGAAAGTGTTTGCTTTTAGAGAAAGTCATATCCCCACAATGACTCAGTGCCAAATAATGCCCTCATTTACTACAATTCAGTTTTTTGTGTGAATTGTTATGACACGTTTTGGCAGTAAAACAAATGTCACCTCACTATAACTTAACGTGAAGTATTTCACGAAAAGAGAGCTGAGGGCAAAGTCTGTTTGATACAAGAGTGAACAACACTGCTCCTCCTGTAATTACCGTCTTACAAGTACACTCAGTATCATCTCTAGGCACTATTAACAGAGTAACACTGTAATAAAGATTAGGCAAATATCTGCAAACCAGCCATCATACTGAAATGGAGAGCTAAACAGTTCTTACTCAAACATCCTTTTGTTGGTACATAAAGGTAATGTTGTCATACTGACTGTTGCATTGAACAAATTACACTCACAATGACTAGTGACAAAAACTCACAAATGTTCCAAAGAAAAACAGTATTCAACACTACAGACTGTATCATACAAGACATAATACATAAACACTTATTATAAGTGCATTTGACAAATGTGAAGTCCTGTTAATGTCTGACAGGCCTTTGTTTTAGAGGAGAATCACAATGTGCTTTCGTCTGATTCTTCTAAGTGCCTTCACCAACACAATAGTAAATTAGGTTTAGTTTCCAGACACTTTAAACCCAACAGCACTGACTGGAAGCAGTACAACACAGTTGAAACCATACCCTTATATTTCTCAGCTGTTGTTAGATTTAAACACATGTTGAGGAAGGAAACTTGCAATTGTTACAATTGAATGTACAATACTTAGTATGCATTGATTGAATTTATTTATTTAGGTTTCATAGGGAAATACTCCCTCCATGAACAGGAAACTATGACAGGAAGTCATGGTCAGTGTGCCAGACTTTTTTGTCAGCAATACAACAGAAAGGGAGCGCAAATTATGTGATAAATTCAGTTTATTGACTATTGGCTCTTGCACTTCGCAGCATATGGGGATGATGATTGATAAACCCTTTTTTTTCTATTTGTGTATGTGTGACAAAACTATTCTGCGGTGTACCATGATGTTGTACATAAAACCTTTTAAATAAAAAATGTTTATTGATCATTCCCATTGCCACATTGTTTTAATCAGTGCACTAGAATATGACGGCACGTTTTATAATCTTGAATATAGCCAGGCTGTGTCCTGTTGAACTATCCTCTCCCGGCTCCGTGACCCGCCCATTCGCCGCTGCTGCCTGATCTCGGTCAGGTGTTAGTTGTACAGCGACGTAAACTTTGCATTAGGAAAACTGGTTGGATTTTGAGTCGGGACAAATAAAGTCGAGGCCATGTTCAGACGGATACTTCAAATGGTAAGCTTCTGGTTCAACAAAGTCAACCGTATCGCTTTTGTTGGGTTAAATTGAGTCGTTTTCCTTAAGAGACACAGGCCTATCCTTGTCTGTTTTCATGGTGGGGACGCGCGTTTTAATACACAGTGTGTAGTGGGTGGGCGGGGTTTTTATTTTTAGCCAACGGGAGTTCCTCGATTGGAAAAAAAACACCGCTCCACCGTCAGATCGGAGTAACTATATCAAGCGCTACTTGTGTAGGATTGACACAGCTAACCATCAAATGCTACTTGGTTCGATTGGTTGATGCTACTCCTGACAGGGATGTAGCAAGTGTCCAACTTGCCAGGGCTAGTTAGTCGACTTAGAAATAACTTAGCTAGCTAACGTGCTTGGTCACTGAATCATTTTATTTTCATGATTTCGGTTAGCTAGCTATATTAGCTATATCAGTTGGTTAATTCATCACATGCTAACGCTGACGTTAGCCACAGATTGGCAGTGGAAGTTCTGTGTCAGCTTCCTGACCGCAACATGAAAAAAAACATGCGTTTTAATTAATTGAGTTTATAACGTAAACGTTATTTGTGTTAATGGTGACATGGTTGTTTGGACAGACTACTAGCTTGTCACTACAGTTACATGTGGGAGTAACAAGAGGTTAGCTAGCTACTTGGCTAGCTTATATTTAGGACTACATTTACCACAGGGCATTGCTGTGTACATATTGAAGTCCCGGCCTGCTTGTAACCCGTTGTAACCAGGAAAGTATAAAGAATAGGAAACATGGACAAAGCTGGGTAACGTTAGCCCTCCTGAATATTTTTAAATATCATTAACAGTTTGATGGTTGGTTAGTTATTGACAAGAAAGATGCTCTATTCCAATCAAATTCATGTATAATTCTACAGGCTTGGCACCAATGACGTATGTGATGAGTAATGACTGTTCCTTCTTTCTATTTTCCTTGCTTATAGCTTCTAAACCGTCTCTGAAACGCATAAATCCATCTTAAAACATGTTTTTATTTATTTTTTATACAGGAAGGGTCTGCTCTTTATTTAACCAATGTATGCACAGACTCCTTGCAAGATGTCAATTATCCAATGAGAATTGGACACATATATGGCCAGTGTCTGAGGAATGCTGGACCTCCAACACAGAAACTTCAAAATAAAAGTATACAAACTATTTCATAAACAAAAAGTTACTACACAATCAACAACATTGTGAATATTAATCATTGAATAATAAATGTGTACACCACAGGGGAGAAACTGCAAAACTCTTTAATTGAATAACTATTAAAATAACACAAAACTAGCTAATGCTGAATATATTTATTCATTCCCCTCAGATGTAACCTTCTGAGATTAATCCAATACACCTGTCCCAGATTGTCTTTATCGATACTAATAATAGAGAAATCCATCATTGAATGTTTGGCCTCCAAAAAAACCTATGTTCTACGATCTTATCATTGAAACTCTTTCCAGTTGTCCTTTTCTTTGCATGTACAGCTAGTGTGATCACAGCTAGTGTTATAGATCACATTTTCTGTTCCACAGATGATTGGGGTATTTATATTTATAATTTCCCCTGTGACTGGATGGGTAAAACTTGCTGTTGACACAATTTAATCTACACTAGGTGTGATGATGAACCCTTTAAATTTAGGCTTAGGCCTACCTCTATACATGTTTTGGTCTTCTTGAGTCACATGTTCAATTTCAGTATCAGATACCCCATTCAAAAAATGTTCCCAACATCCTCAATTTGTTATCATTTTTGTCACAGATCATCTTCAGTCTTGCTAATTGACTAGGAGGCTTTTTTTCCCCAAAGAGGGTGAATGCAAACTGTTTTCATGTTTATAGTGTATCTGGATATGCAGGTTTTGTGTACAGATCAAAAATGAAATTGCTACCATTTCTAACCACTTTGATATCCAGGTAATTCCTTGTGTCCATGTTATAGGTAACTGTAAATGTGGGGCTTGCAAAGTAGTCATTGAGATACTGAATCTTAAAACCTACAGTCTATGCTTAAAACATTATGCATTTAGGCCAAGGATTGTCAGGACCTGTAACCTCAAAGGGATTACCGTTAGGAAGAAAAACAAAAAATATTTTATATTAATCTATAAAATTGTTTAATTACTGTTTTGTTTCGTTACCTCTTCACATAAATCTACAGCGGACCCGTGAAGTAGCTTGTTATTTATTCAAACCGTGTAGCCAACAACACAGACTTTTTCCTGGGTTTAGGGCTTATGTTATAGGAAACAATCGAATTATGATAGTCAGTTTTCTAGTACATATCTGTCCTCCATATGAAAATGTTTGTGAACCACTGGCTTGTTTTTATAACATGTCAGTTCATGGCCACATTGCTAATAAAGATTACAATGCATTTTATTACTGTATCATGGCGGGACTATCACCTTTGATCCGAATTTGCTTATATTTGCAGCACTTGTGATGCAGATTTCAACATGTTTTAAACTGTGCTTAATAGTGTATTAGGTAGACAAAAATTATGTTGTCAGTCTATTTCAAGACCGTATAGGCTAATAAATCAGTAAAAAAGTAAGGTTCCCATTTATGCACACAGGGCCTGTGTTGAATTGATTATTATTTTGATTTAGGTAAAGCCAGTGTAGTGCTGTTTCATGCATGTAGTTTGTGTGAGTTGGGTCAAGGGTTGTTCCATCATGCAAATGCTTAGCCGGCCTTCAAATGGGTGTTTGTCTACCATCCAATAGGCTCTGAGATAACTCGGTTCAGAGTGCTCAAAGTCCCCCTCCCAGCTCACAAACCCAAATGTTAAACCTATTTCATTCACGTAGGCTGTCACCAACCCAGGCAAACCCCTTTTGTGAATGGACCACCAGTGGCACTTCCACTACATACTGTACCGGTATGTTTGTGCTTCAGGCAAGTAGACTGAGCTGATTTGAAGTGACCCTATTCCAGTCTACTTCCGAGCTGTGTAGAGAGCAGAGTAGACCACATAGTTGCAGTAATGCATGTATAAACACTCAGCGTAAAGTCACATAATAGTTAACAATCACAAAGTTGAACTGGACAAGAGAATACCTGCGGTCAGTTATCCAGAAGGTCCAATTGCTGGCTAGTCAATTTCCTTGCAAAAGCTATCATGAAAACATCTGCAACAAGGTTATTGTATAGTAACAGGGGAAGTCAGATCACGGTCAAGGATACAAGAACATTAGCGAGGCGGTGAATATCCTTATCATCAGTCATCATCAGGTCAGTCGTAGAAAATAGATATGGCACAGCCATAAATTTGTGAGAAGAACAAGAGAGAGAGACCAGAGGCCTGTGGACACACAGATAAGAGACACTGTGCTTGCTTACTTTTTGCCAGGGAGCTTCACCAGTTGCAGCTTTTTGACTGTTGGGGGAAAAAAAAAAACAACTCACTTGACATCTGGGCTACTGTTTGCCAAAAGTTGTTGTAGACTCTGAAATAGAGCTGCAAAAATTAATCGATTAATTGGTTAGTTGTCAACTCTTAAATTAATCGCCAACTATTTTGATAATCGATTAGTCGGCTTGAGTAATTTTTTATGACAAAAGTCAACATTCTCTGATTCCAGCTTCTTAAATGTGAATATTTTCTAGTTTCTTCTCTCCTCTGTGACAGTAAACTGAATATCTTTGAGTTGTGGACAAAACAAGACATTTGAGGACGTCATCTTGGGCTTTTGGGAAACACTGTTCCACATTTTTCACTATTTTCTGACATTTTATAGACCAAACAACTAATCGATTAATCGAGAAAAAAATCAACAAATTAATCAACTATGAAAATAGTCGTTAGTTGCAGCCCTACAACAAAGTGAAAGAAGGTTCTATGCTCTGATAAGATGTTAGTGGAGCACTTGGGAGTCCTACTAAATGTTTGGTGCCAAATATGGCACATCAGCAGACACGCACCATCCCTACCATATAACATGGCGGTGGCAGCATCATGCTGTCGGGATGCCACTCTGCAGGAGGCAGGGTTTTGATGGTACAGGCAACAAATCAACACAGCAAATCACAGAGAAATCTAGCAGTTGCAAAACAATATTGTTAGTGCTGAGGAGTGGCCAAATCAGAGTCCAGACCTCAATCCAATAGGGATTTTGTGGCTGGACTCAAAAACTGCTATTCACTCACGGTCTCCATGCAACATGACAAAGCTTTAGAGGTTTTGCAAAAAAGAAGTGGGGAAAAGTTGACCCGTGTCCTAAAAGTACAAGGTGGTGTGAATACTTTTTGTAAACATGATACAGCAGTTGGAGGAACTGGTGTCACCACATACAACAGTGTTGTTATTTCATGATATATATATTCATGCTTCCAATACAACAACATTCCAGCGTTGAGTTAATTGTTTACACAACATTCGTTTAAGGCTTATTAGTCACAACCAGCATTGATGTTTTTGAGACATGTGAGCCATGACTGTCAAAAGGCCTGGGCCTCTTTTCTGGGAAGCCTCGCTGTTCTATTCTGAACTGAATTATTGTTCAACTGTACTAGTGCATTCATTTATTAGAGAAAAATAAAAATAGTGATTAAAATATGTTAAAAAAGAAAAGGATAAAAATCATCTCCCTACCATTGCTTAACTGCTTCTCTCAGGCGGTGAAGTTATTTAACAAAGGTGTATAGAATGCTTTTCTACATTCAAACTAATATGGTCAATTTTTCTCCTCTCCAGACTCCTGGGAAGGGAGGGTCCCAGAACGCAGAGCCGGAGCAGCCCAGCACAGACCTTAACCACGATCAGACGTCTGAGGTAACACGGACATGGCATGGGTTTTTCTTAATCGATAACTTTTTCTAACTTTTTTCCTAACCTGGAAGCAGAGCTGCAGAGTTCTTATCACATGGTTTTGATTCCTACGGTGTGTTTCTGTGTTCAGGGCTTCATCTGTCCTCAGTGCATGAAGTCACACAACTCTGCAGAGGAGCTGTTCAAGCACTATCAGCTGTTCCATGACACCGGAGACCTGCCCACTCATATGGCACCCACTCGGTGAGATATAGAGATGTTGGTGTTGAAATAATTAGGACAATGAGTCTGACCTCATGGCGACAGAACTTTAGTTTGTGTCGTTTTGTGAACGCGCTCTTTCCTCCTTTTAGGGAAGACCTTACAATGCTGCGGCAAGAGGTTCAGGACCTGCATACTTCTCTCAAGGTATAGTGGAGTTTCTGAACCCAACAGAGGTGTGTCAATAGTCGGTCCAATAAATACTTTATGTGTGTCTGTGCGTGTGTTTTCACCTGATTAGGAGGAAAAGTGGTTCTCTGAAGAGCTCAAGAAGGAGTTAGACAAAGTCCAAGGACAACTGAAGCAAGTAATTCCTTCAAGATATTTAATATATATTATGATGGCTTTCTGAATATAAAACTGCTTGATAAAACACGATTGCAATGCTTACTCTTACTGTACATGTTTCTCTCTTTCCCTCCATTCCACAGAATGATGGACAGACGGGCTCAGAGGATGCAGGTAAGTGACATTATATTTAAGATAACTGGGGGAAAAGATCTCATCGTGACCATTCATCACTAACACGTGGCGCTCTTTTCTCAGCCCTTGAAAGGAAGTTGAACGAAGCGGAGACCGAAAAGTTCAACATCAAGCAGATGAAAGACCTGTTTGAGCAGAAGGCTGCCCAGCTGGCCACAGAGATAGTAGGTTAGTGTGGCACCAGGGAACTGGGAGGCCTGTGTCTGCATCATTTACCAACACTCCTTTACTAGACCACTGTTGAACTCAATCCATCCATTGTGTGTTTATCTCGCAAAAGTTGTTTCTTCAGTATTTGGTTTTACAGACTAAAGGCAAGGGTTTTGCATTTTACACTGATTTCCTTAAATCACTCGGATGATGTGAACAAGTGCGATATTTGTGTTGTTTTGATTTGGATATTAAATATGTTGAATCTGACAGACTTAAAGTCCCGCTATGATGAGGAGAAGAGCCTAAGGGAGGCTGCTGACCAGAGGCTGGGCAAACTGACCGAACAGCTACAGAAAGAGAAGCAGGAGAACGAGAGACTCCAAACAGAACTGGTACGGCGCACACTAAGTTTCCATTTGGTATTTATCCTCTTCTAACTAGGCTTGAGACAGACTTTGTGTAGACCTTTCATGAATGTTGTTTTTTAGAGTTTGAAAGAATAACGTTGAATCGACACAATGACATCCGTTTTCAATTCAATTCAATTCAATTTTATTTATAGTATCAAATCATAACAAGAGTTATCTCGAGACACTTTACAGATAGAGTAGGTCTAGACCACACTCTATAAAGCCCCAGCAATTCCAATAGTTCCCCCAAGAGCAAGCATTAGCAGTGGCTATTGCAACAGTGGCGAGGAAAAACTCCCTTTTAGGAAGAAACCTCGGCAGACCCAGACTCTTGGTGGGCGGTGTCTGACGGTTGGGGTTATGACGGTACAGGATGTAGCGTGGCACAGCAGAGCATGGGTGGACGCGGTGGATGCGGCAGGACGTAGCCGGACATTGCAGGGAATCGCAGAGCGTAGCAGGGTGTAGCAGGTCCATAGCCACAGCTGCACCCAAGACCCAGGTCTTGGTGTCGCCCTAATCCGAGGCGATGTTCTGGGCGAAGAAGAAACATAAGGACTCCGGGGAGTAAACTCCCCAGAGCTAGGTTAGTAACAAGCACTTCTGAGACAGGATGTGCATAAAAGGAAGAAGGAACAAAAGAAAAGAGCGTGTCATAAGAAGGAACTTCCTCGGCAGTCTAGAATTATTATTATATTATTAACAGCATAACTAGGAGAGGCACTATATTATTGATTATACGATAGGTAAATCTGATGACTGTAAAGAGAAGCAGAGAAAAGCAGGGGTGCTGTGTCTGCAGCTATGCACCCTGCCCCGCCGGTCTAGGCGTTCACTGCAACTCCTCACTCCCTAACTATAAGCTTTATCAAAGAGGAGAGTTTTCAGTTTAGTCTTAAATGTAGCGACGGTGTCTGCCCCCCGAACCCAGATTGGGAGCTGGTTCCACAGGAGAGGAGCCTGATAGCTGAAGGCTCTGCCTCCCATTCTACTTTTAGAGACTCTAGGAACCACAAGTAACTCTGCATTCTGGGAGCGTAGTGCTCTAGTGGGACAATAAGGTACTAAGAGGTCCTCAAGATATGAAGGAGCTTGACCATTTAGAGCTTTATAGGTCAGAAGAAGGATTTTAAATTCAATCCTGGATTTTACAGGAAGCCAATGGAGAGAAGCTAATACAGGAGAAATGTGATCTCTTTTCTTAGTTCTTGTCAGAACACGCGCTGCAGCATTCTGGATCAGCTGGAGAGTCCTAAGGGTTTTATTTGAGCATCCTGATAATAAGGAATTACAATAGTCCAGCCTGGAAGTAACGAATGCATGGACTAGTTTTTCAGCATCGTTTTGAGACAGGATGTTCCTAATTTTAGCAATGTTACGAAGGTGAAAAAAGGCTGTTCTAGAGGTTTATTTTAGATGGGCGTTAAAGGATAGATCCTGATCAAAAATAACTCCTAGATTTCTGACAGTAGTACTGGAGGCCAGGGCAATGCCATCCAGAGTAATTATATCTTCGGCTAATGAGGTTCGTAGGTGTTTCGGGCCCAGCACAATAACTTCGGTTTTGTTTGAGTTTAACATCAGGAAATTGTAGGTCATCCATGATTTTATATCTTTAATGCATGCTTGAAGTTTAGCTAGCTGGCTGGTTTCGTCTGGCTTGATTGACAGATATAATTGGGTGTCATCCGCATAACAGTGAAAGTTAATTGAGTGTTTCCTAATAATATTGCCTAGAGGAAGCATATATAAGGAGAATAGAATTGGTCCAAGCACTGAGCCTTGAGGAACGCCATGGTTAATTTTAGCGTAATTGGAGGGTTTATTGTTAACATTAACAAATTGCGATCGATCAGAAAAATAGGACTTAAACCAGTTTAGTGCGATTCCTTTAATGCCAACTAAATGTTCCAGTCTCTGTAAGAGGATGGTATGGTCAATAGTATCGAATGCAGCACTAAGATCTAATAAGACAAGTACGGAGACAAGTCCTTTGTCTGAAGCAGTTAGAAGGTCGTTAGTGATTTTCACCAGTGCCGTCTCTGTGCTATGATGCTTTCTAAATCCTGACTGAAAGTCCTCAAATAAGCTATTGCTATGTAGAAAATCACATAACTGATTAGCGACTACTTTCTCAAGGATCTTGGAGAGAAAGGGAAGGTTAGATATAGGTCTATAGTTGGCTAAGACCTCAGGATCGAGGGTGGGTTTTTTCAGTAGAGGTTTTATCACAGCTACTTTAAATGACTGCGGTACATAACCTGTCAATAAAGACATATTTATCATGTCTAGTAATGAAGTGTTAACCACGGGTAACGCTTCTTTAAGTAGCCTCGTTGGGATGGGGTCCAAGAGACAGGTAGATGGCTTAGCTGAAGAGACCTTTAACATTAATTGTTGAGGGTTTATAGGATAAAAGCAATCTAAGTATATGTCAGGTCTAGTCGTTCTTTCTAGCAGTCTGTCAGTTAAAGGTGACCCATTAGAGGTTGGGGGCAAGAGGTGATGAATAGTATCTCTAATTGTTATAATTTTATCGTTAAAGAAACTCATGAAGTCATCACTACTCAGAGCTATAGGAATAGATGGCTCAATAGAGCTGTGGCTATCTGTCAGCCTGGCTACAGTGCTGAAAAGAAACCTTGGGTTGTTCTTATTTTCTTCTATTAGTGATGAATAGTAGTCTGATCTGGCCTTTCTTAGGGTCTTCCTATAGGTTTTCAGACTGTCTTGCCAGTCTAAACGAGATTCTTCCAGTTTGGTGGAACGCCATTTACTTTCAAGTTTGCGCGAGATTTGCTTTAATTTACGAGTTTGGGAGTTATACCAAGGTGCTAGTTTCCTTTGCTTCATCGTCTTCTTTTTAAGGGGAGCAACAGAGTCTAAAGTAGTCCGTAGGCAGGCCGTAGCACCGTCTACGAAATTATCAATTTGAGAGGGACTAAAGTTTACATAAAGATCCTCTGTTATATTACGGCACGGTAATGAGTTTAGTGCTGTTGGAATATCTTCCTTGAATTTAGCTATAGCACTGTCAGATAGGCTTCTAGTGTAGAAGCTTTTATCTAATTTCGTATAATCGGGTAGTAAGATTTCGAAAGTTATTAAGAAGTGGTCTGATAATAAAGGATTTTGCGGGAATACTATTACGTCTTCAATTTTGATGCCATATGCCAGCACAAGGTCGAGGGTGTGGTTAAAACAGTGCGTGGCCTCATGCACACTCTGACTGAAACCAATTGAGTCTAGTAGTGAGTTGAAAGCAGTACTAAGGCTATTGCTGTTTTGCTCTGAGCTGTGTGGTGGAAGAATCAAAGCAGATCAGTCCACCGTTGTTATAGAAACGTGAAACAGAACTCCATCTGTTCTTTTAAAGTTCTCATATCATGCTCATTTTCAGCTTCATAATTGTATTTAGAGGTTATATCAGAATAGGTTTACATGGTTTAATTTTAAAAAAACACCATATTTTTGTTGTACTGCACATTACTGCAGCTCCTCTTTTCACCCTGTGTGTTGAGCTCTCTGTTTTAGCTACAGAGTGAGACATCTCACTTTTGTTCCATCTTTGTTGGGAGTCGCACATGCGCAGTAGTTAGGTAAGGACTACTAGCCAGTCAGAAGCAGAGTATGAGGGCGTGCCACGCCAGCAGCTAGGGGAGCATTATAACGTGTGTTACAAAGTGACGCACGTTCGTCACGGAAGTAAAGGCTGGACTACAATAGAGCTGTTTGGAGCAGTTTGTGAACAGTGTTTACTGTTGGAGATGGTAAGTCCCTTTGGGGTGGACTTTGGGCTTTTTCACTTTGTAAAACCATAACATGCACAAAAAAGATATATAACACAATAAAGGAAAGGGAAAAAGCCAAAAAGCATAATATGAGCACTTTAAGTAAAGTTGTGCGGTTGCACTTTTATGTTATCTGTCTGTCATTTTTTTTTTTTTTCTACTTATATGGAGTGAGAGGCTACATACAAACATATAGGTTTGGTTCTAGAGCTTCAAAGATCCATATTCACTTTTTCAGCTATTACTAAGGATCTAGTTTGGATTGATCGTGATAGCAAAAAGCCTGTTGTCCCCACTGTCTGCCACTCAACTCTCACTGCTTTAACACAGTGCCTCTGCTCTGCCCCCTAGCTGCAGCGACCGGGAGTGGAGGATGTGGAGGTACTGCAGAAGGAGCTGGTGCAGGTCCAGACACTGATGGACAGTCTGACCCGTGACAGGGAGGAAGAGTCTGAACGCCTCAAAACCCACTACGAGCAGCTGCAGGCTAACTACACTACCTCAGAGGTGAGGTGCCCAAAACACCTGATGTCTTGTCTGATTCTCACTTTACTCACTGTTCCATCCTGAAGTGTATTTGTCGCAGGCACATGAACACGCACACCGATTCCCTTAGTTTGCATAATCATCTACAAGACTGTAGTGTTGATGCGAAATATAGTTTAGTTGTTTTAATTCTGCCGTTCGCTCAGTGCTACCCACTGCATTCGTAAGATTCATATTCAAAAATAGCTCTGAGAAACCTTATGAAATAGTTTTACTGTAGTTATGTCATACTGGATAGACCATATTTCTTATTAATTAATGCCTGGTGAATAATTCAGCCTTATTTCCTGCATTTATTATCCCAGACGGAGAACAGCGTTTATAAGGAGCTCCAGGCCCCGAACCGCTTCTTCTGTACATCACTGCAAATTATCTCAAAAGATAGTTTTCATGTTTTTTTTATAATTTAGCAACCATTCGGAATATATTCAAAACCTGTCTGGTTTTCGAACATTTAATAGCTCCTGGGATATTAAGTGACAAGTGGCTTTGTTATAGTCTGCAAGTAGTCTGAAACAGTAGTTGTAATCCATTGAGGTTTAAGTTCCACAGAATGATATCTTGTTGGAAGTTTTTGCGGTCAGCAGCCAGTCTACAAGTTGGCCAGCGGCACGTCAACATTGCATCTAAAACATAAGGCATCAGCTAAGGTTACATTCAGGTTCATGCATCATCTGCCCATGCAACAGTACATAGCAAAAAGCAAACTCTCTTTTGTATAAAACGTTCTGCTTAATGCCGTCGCAGCACAATGTTGTCACCATGAAGTACGGTAACTTCGTGATACATTTGATTATTTATTCTCTCATCCAAGGGGCATCTCGCTCTGTGTTGCAGATTGGCTGTTTGCTGTTGTATCGTGACTTACCTTTGTCTGTGTCTCTTTTTCCCTCCCCTTCTTCTTCTGCTCCTCACTTACTGTATCCCTCCACAACACTCACTCTTTCTTCAAGATTCGTAAACTAGAGGTAAAACATGTTGTTTCAAGTTGGCCCCAAACTTGCTTTCATCTGTTTGAGTTTCTATAAGTTTAAAAAGTTTTTCAGAAAGTTATTTTTTTTTCATTTTTTTTTAACCATGTGTTACCTCTTCATGTTTTGTTTTTGTACGACCGAATCCTGGTTGTTACTAATCCATGTTGGGTTTGTTTTCTTCTTTTATGTCAGTTGTTTACCGTGGTGCTTCAGTTCTTTGAATGTGCTCTCAATGGTTTGCAAAAGAGTGTAACATGTGCGTCTATTGTATTGCAGATGACCATATACCAACTAAAAGCAGAGCTGGAGAAGGGTCCACAGGAAGCAGCTGTCTACACACAACAGATCCACCAGCTACAGAGCAGTCTGAATAATTTGCAGCAGGAAAGCCAGGTACCACACACAACTACAGTTATGACAGTTTTGTCACTCTCAGCAGATTACTGCAGGCGCAAACATATCTGCTACGGCATCTGCCACAAATTATACAGCAATAGATTGTGTAGGATTTACTTCAGTAATAATCAGTTAATAAGCCTTGTCAGCTGCCCCTCAAGTACAGAGCACGCCATCTCAGTTTCTGTAAACCTTCCTCTGTTGCTCGGCATCAGGCCTCATCACAATGCCACGCTGTCACCAGCCCTCTGTGGCAACATAGACATGTTGATACAAAATCACACGCAGCTCTATAATTAAACCAGCAGGGGGGGGTCTCTGCCATGGCAGCTTTGTCACTTGGGGTGAAATACAATCACAGGTAACTGCACTGGTGCAATGGGAACTGGGGAATGGAGGCACAGGGTTTCTGCCAGAGATTAAATCCTCCCACATCAGGCATGTCAATGCCCTCCCTGCCAAGTAGGTTTCCGGGGAAGAATGGGATAACACAACTGGATATCTAGTGTGTTGCCCCCTACCCCATGCTTCAGGGTTTGGGGTTTGGCCTGCCAGCTGCTGTGGTGGCCTGTAGAGGTTTATTGAACGTCTGTAAAGTCCAGGTGCCCTGTCACACTCCCTAGTTAGCAGCACGCTCCACTGTTAACAACATTTTGTTCTTTATCACCGCGTTTCCAAGTTTACTGCCAGAGCTTACACCAGCGCAAGTGCTGTTCTCATACCATGTTATTGAAAGACCTGTGTCGTAAACCTTCCCCTAGAAATGCCATACCTCACTTTACTTTTGACTCTTGGCAGCCGACTGTTCTTTTCCATAGCTTATATCGCATGAGTTGTGGGTGTTGCCGCTCCTATCACTTCAACTGTTTAAATTTAGAAAAGACAAATGGTTCATGTTACAGTGTGGCTCAGTTAATGACTAAAACAATTCCTGATTAACCTTTCAAACACTTTTCAAACATCTTTGTCCTTTTCATGAGACCCTGCTCCCTCGAGAAAAGTCGTAAAAAAATATTATTTTACTCGCTATTGTTTTTTCATTGCTCATTTTCACTTTCAGTCCTACTCAGGGACAGCTTTCACTCCCATAGTTTCCAAACGTCTAGGCAATCTGCCTCATGTTGTCCTCTCCTGTTCTCACAGAGCCTGTCTGAGAAGCTTGCACGCAAGGAGAAAGAGTATCAGAAACTGGAGGAGTGTCTGGAAGCTGAGAAGGCTGCCAAGAAGGGAGTTCAAGGCAGCCTGAGAGAGAGGGAGCTGGAGGTTCAAGAGCTCCAGGCTCGGGCCACAGGGGCAGAAGCCTCCGTGCAGAAGGCCCAGACGGAGCTTGGAGAGAGGGCTGAGGAGGTGGCAAAGTTGAAGAGTGAGATCACGGAGCTGGAGGTGAAGCACGCAGAGCTGAAGGTTGAGAGGAAACAGTTGGAACAGCAAAGGGAAGAAAAAGACAGCCAAGGTGCTCAGCAGCAGACTGAGATCAGTCAGGTAAGTAGGGAGGAAAATGATCACACACAAGAGTACATGCAGGGTGACGTTGGAGGACGATGTTGATATACTGATGGGTGACAAAGGAAGAAATCAACATTAAATGTATTAGTAAGATATTTGGTCACCATTAGCCTTTGGAACAGCTTCAGTGCGCCTTGTGATAGATTCTCCTGATCTCTATTGGAGGGATGAACACTATTCTACAAAAATATATTTCCTCATTTAGTGTGTTGATGATGGGGATTATACTCCTGAACTCCCATAGTAACTCTGTTTATACTATTAGCTTGGAGGACGTGTTGCACACGTGGGCAGCAGTTTGCTACGCTACGACATGTCCGGCAAGTCCACGCGGTCAAATCAAATTGGCTGTACACAGACATCTGCACAGAGCCTACACATAAACCCTCCATTGACGGCATTTACGTCACGCGGACCCTTGAGCACTCGCGGACACGGACAGTATAATTTCGGCTTAAAGCAGCCATATTATGCTCATTTTCAGGTTCATAATTGTATTTTAAGGTTGTACCAGAATAGGTTTACATGGTTTAATTTTCTAAAAACACCATATTTTTGTTGTACTGCAGTGCTCTCTCTCACTGCTGCAGATCCTCTTTTCACCTGGTCTCTGTTTTAGCTACAGAGTGAGACCTCTTTTCTTCTTCTTCTTCTGTACTATCTTTGATTGCACTTGCACATGCTCAGTAGCTCAGATGTAGATCATGTCAGCTAGCTAGCTCCATAGACAGTAAAAGAAAGGCTGTTTCTACAACTTCAGTCAGTTACAAGGCAGGATTAGCTGGGAGACTTCTAAACGAGGGCGCACGTGGAAGTAGTTCTTTTGTAGATTATGGTGAACTTGTGTGTGTTGTAGCAGTGCTTTGCTATTGAGAACGAGGTAGCATGCTAGCGTTAGCGTTAGCATGGTAACGCTAACGCTACGAGCTAATGGTTGCGGTTAGCCTGCTCGTTTCGGCTTGTGACATCACAAGCCGTGCAGATTTTGACCAGCTCACCCAGAGACTGAAGGCAGGACACATTCAGAAACTGTATCTCACTCTAAACAGCATGGATGGTTTTTTTTCAAAGTTTGTATGTGTGTGGAAGCACCAGAAACACAAAATAACACCCCAAATCCCAGAAAAAGTGATTTTTTTCATAATATGGGCACTTTAACACTTCACCCAAAAATCTCCCACAGATGTTTATTTGGGACTGTGAGGGTCATATATGATTTATGTCATTTAAATACTCAACAAAGTATTTAGTGGCCCCTCCAGTCCCATGTTGTTCTCATCATGTCAACACACTGCAGTGTTGTAGCCTTTCCAGCAGCACTTACTGAGAACCAGGGAAGGGAAGGGAACCGACAAAGAAAGAAATCACTAATAATTATATGGCATAGATGTCATGCAGTGATGTGTTAAAAACCAAAGTCAAAGAGCATTCCAGGCATCAGGTTTCCTGATCCAAGCATCTGCTGTGTTTCTTGCTATTGACATTGTCATCTTGTGTCTTCCATCTGAATCATCCCCCCTCTTTCTCTGTGCTCTTCTTAGCTGCACGCCAAACTGCTGGAGACGGAGAGGCAGCTGGGCGAGGCGCAGGGTCGTCTTAAAGAACAGAGGCAGCTGTCTGGGGAGAAACTAAAAGACCGCGAGCAGCAAGCAGCCGACCTGCAGCTCAAACTGTCCCGTGCAGAAGAACAGGTAGGCAACAGATCAAACCCTAAGGATCGCTACAGGGAAACTGAAATAATGTAACGGAGCAGACTGAACATCTGTACATAAATGTGTCTGATGTTAAAGTGTGCATCGTAAGATATAATGTATGCTGTGAGATACGCAAGTGTCTTTAGGTTAGGTTTATGTAACCGTTGACTGATAATACGGAAACCGTAAGATGCACATAATGAAATTAGCAGTGCATTTAGGTTTACGGCAATAAAACAAAACAAATATAGGAAAATGAAATAAAAGTGCTTTTGTGTGCCACTTGTGTAGTTGAAGGAGAGTGCCAGTAAGAATACAGACCTGCAGCACCAGCTGGAGAAAGCCAAGCAGCAGCACCAGGAGCTGCAGGCGCTGCAGCAAAACACTAACGGCAAACTCCGCGAGGCACAGGTACTGTTCACAAGAAAACCCCTCTGATTACAATATTGGAGAGCGTGAAGCCAAGAGGGGCTGCGCTGTACAGTGAGTTTTAAAATCACCAAGAGTTTCTACTTAGAATAATGTGTGACGTAGTTGCAACAAGAAGAGGTGATAATACTGTGATGATAGTTTCATTGTTTGATATTTAACTTGAGCTTGCTCACTCATGAAGCTGTTCTCCATCATTAAGTAGTTGAAAATGTAGTAAATTACATTATGCAAAGGTTTTGATCCATAATGGTACAGGCCAGAATGCGGATTTAGAACGTTGCAACATTGAACTCTTAAAGGGATATTTTGCTGATCGTCCTTCCCTCCGTGGCGCTGCGTCGTTTCGTGTCATCCGGTGGATCTCAGCAGACCCCCCCCCCCCACCTCTGCTCCGCTCTGCGGAGACCAGCACCACAGAGGGATCTGCACACACTGCCCACAACAAGATGACACAGAGTTGGTTTAAAGGTCCTATGACATGCTGCTTTTTGGATGCTTTTATATAGACCTTAGTGGTCCCCTAATACTGTATCTGAAGTCTCTTTCCCGAAAGTCAGCCTTGGTACAGAATTACAGCCACTACACTGTGTTCCAAATTATTATGCAAATTATATTTTTCACTGATTTTCCTAAATAGTCAATACAAATGACAGTCAGTATAATATTCAAGTCACCAACTGTTAGGGTATAAGTCAAATTTCATTGAACAAACCACCCAATGAAAACAATATTTTTTTTATATTTAAAAATAAAAAACTGAAAATGAAAAGAGTTTCAAAGAATTTTATAGGTTGTAAAGAACTGAAAATGGTCATTTGCTGAATTTGCAGCATTAGGAGGTCATTTTTACTGAAATCAAAAGCTATTTCAATCAAACCCATCTTAACAGGGCCAGTTCCATGTTAACATAGGACCCATTCTTTGATATCACCTTCACAGTTCTAGCATCCATTGAGCTTGTGAGTTTATGGAGAGTTTCTGCTTGAATGTCTTTGCAGAATGTCAGAATAGCCTCCCAGAGCTGCTGTTTTGATGCAAACTGCCTCCCACCCTCATAGATCTTTTGCTTGAGGATGCTCCAAAGGTTCTCAATAGGGTTGAGGTCAGGGGAGGATGGGGGCCACACCATGAGTTTCTCTCCTTTTTATGCCCATAGCAGCCTATGACACAGAGGTATTCTTTGCAGCATGAGATGGTGCATTGTCATGTGTGAAAATGATTTTGCAAGGCACAGTTCTTCTTTTTGTACCATGGAAGAAAGTGGTCAGTCAGAAACTCTACATACTTTGCCGAGGTCATTTTCACACCTTCAGGGACCCTAAAGGGGCCTACCTGCTCTCTCCCCACGATTCCGGACCAAAACATGACTCCTCCACCTCCTTGCTGACGTCGCAGCCTTATTGGGACATGGTGGCCATCCACCAACCGTCCACTACTCCATCCATCTGGACCATCCAGGTTTGCACGGCACTCATCAGTAAACAAGACTGTTTGCAAATCTTCATGTATTTCTGGGCCCACTGCAACCTTTTCTGCTTGTAAGGAGAGAAACTCATGGTGTGGCCCCCATCCTCCCCTGACTGCAACCCTATTCAAACCTTTGGAGCATCCTCAAGCAAAAGATCTATGAGGGTGGGAGGCAGTTCACATCAAAACAGCAGCTCTGGGAGGCTATTCTAACATCCTGCAAAGACATTCAAGCAGAAACTCTCCATAAACTCACAAGTTCAATGGATGCTAGAACTGTGAAGGTGATATCAAAGAATGGGTCCTATGTTAACATGGAACTGGCCCTGTTAAGATGTATTTGATTGAAATAGCTTTTGATTTCAGTAAATATGACCTCCTAATGCTGCAAATTCAGCAAATGACCATTTTTAGTTCTTTACAACCTATAAAATTCTTTGAAACTCTGTTGTGCATAATAATTTGGAACAGTGCATTTTCAGTTTTTTTTTTTTTTTTTTTTTTAAATATTTAAAAAAAAAATACTGTTTTCATTGGGTGGTTTGTTCAGTGTAATTGTAAAATTATACTGACTGTCATTTGCATTGACTATTTAGGAAAATCAGTGAAAAATATAATTTGCATAATAATTTGGAACACAGTGTAGAGCCAGTCCCACAATGAGCTTTTCCTTAGGATGTGCCATTTCTGTGTCTGCAGCTTTAAATGCTATTGAGGAGGAGAGAGGGGGGGCAAGGTGGAGGGTGGGGGGTGTGGCCTTGACCAACTGCCATGCTTCGCTAGTTTTCAAGCCATGATGTCTCTTTCTCATGGGCGGGCCAAATTCTCTGGGCGGGCAAAGCAGAGAAAGGGGAGGTAACCTTTCTCCTTATGATGACATATAGGGAAGATTCCAGTTTGGCCCATCTGAGCTTTCATTTTCTCAAAGGCAGAGCAGGATACCCAGGGCTCAGTTTACACCTATCACCATTTCTAGCCACTGGGGGACCAGCCGCAGGCTGGGGGAACTCATATTAATGTTGAAAAACCTCATAGAGTGAAATTTTCATGCCATGGGACCTTTTTAAAATCGGCAAAGTATCCCTTTAAATGTTATTTTACTGTAACTAAACAAAAGTAGGTGCCACATGACAATGTTGCCTTATATATTGGTACAATACAAATGCATACAGTAATTGGAATATTATTTACAGCCCCTGTGTGTAGAAGCTTGATTAGATTATAGTATACTTATTTATTATTATAGCATTACATTTTTTCCGTTCAAAAACAAACGGGTATATTATGCCTTGGTGTGGTCTAAGGTACATCTTAATATATATTTCGCACACAACATAAAATAAATGTTTCTGCCAAAATACCTAATGTCATCTTTCTGCTACGCTGCCTTCATGCTGCAGAATGATCTGGAGCAGGTGCTGCGTCAGATCGGAGATAAGGACCAAAAGATCCAGAATCTGGAGGCTCTGCTGCAGAAGAGTAAGGACATTGTGAGCCAGCTGGAAGCCGAGAGAGATGACCTGTGTGCCAAAATCCAGGCCGGTGAGGGAGAGACGGCTGTCCTCAACCAGCTAAAAGAGAAAAACCTTGCACTACAGGAACAGGTGGGTGCTCCACACACACGCTCTCTTTCAAAGGTCCACGTTCATGTTGCGGCCACTTCTCTGTAGTACAAAAGTAATATGCCATAAGACACATGCCACTCCTCACACAACTAATACGTGTATTGTCACAACTAAAACCTGCAGTGTAGATTAAAACATATAGAAATTATATAAAAAAGGCCTGGTGTTGGCTTTGGTTTTATTTACCATTAACAATAACGACAGGGAACTATTTGTCATTTTTGAGCTTTGAGTGTTTCTGTAAATGTGGGTCTTAAAGGTCACACAGTTGACAGACAAGCTGAAGAACCAGTCAGAGAGCAACAAGCAAGCCCAGGATAACCTACATGAGCAGGTCCAGGAGCAGAAGACCCTGCTGCGTTCAGCCCAGGACAGAGCCCACACCCTGGAGACCTCCGTCACTGAACTCACCGCCCAGCTCGCAGACAGCAAGGAGAAAGTAGCCCAGCTGGATGCTCAGGTACACCCCTTGACAAACATGTCTGTATAATTACGTATTTAATAACCTATAGTGGGGTCATTGATATTGTTGTCCAGTTTGTATTCATAGACAGATTGATCCTAAAACAGTATGTTGTCCTACAGATTTGTTTTATAAAAAGAGAGTAAGTTTTTGTGGCTCATGTTTTCTTCAGCTGAAGGCAAAGACAGAGATGCTGCTATCTGCAGAGGCAGCCAAGGCTGCGCAGAAGGCAAACCTGGAAAACAACCTGGAGACTGCTCAACATGCACTGCAGGACAAGCAGCAGGTTAGCGTCTTCTTTGTGCCACTGATGTTGTGCCACCCTATGTCTTGTACCGTGCTTTGAAAATATTTGTCACTCCCTGACTTACATGTGTTGGTTTCTTCCTTCTCCCACTTCACCATACTCACTTTTCCCTCTCGTATCCTGCACCCTCTCCCACCCTCTTGTAAAGGAGCTGAATAAAGTTCAGAAGAAGGTGGAGGAACAGGCCCAGAGGCTCAAGGAGAGACAGGAGCAGTGCGCACAGATGGACACCAATCTGAAGGAATGCAAAGACAAACTATTGGCCTCAGAACAGCGTATAGAGAAGCTGGAGGGGGTCAATAAGGTTTGTGATTGCGACTACCTGATGCTGGACTGTAAGAGGGGATGATGTTAGGTCTAAAACGTTCCTGTCTCTTGTGCCCTCAGTATACATAGATATTGCTTGTTCTAAATGTGTTTTACATCTTCTTGTGTTTTAATCTGACAGAAATTGGAGTCACAGGTTGGGGAGTTGCAAGCCACACGGGACCAAGTGCAGCAAGAAATGCAGAAGCTGCAAAAGGAGGGGTCAGAGGTCAAGCGGAAAGCCAAGGAGCTACAGCGCTCGCTGGAAACGGAGAAAGCAGGGTGAGATAAACTGTACTGGTGCATTACTTTCAATTAAACCTGATTTTGCAACCTAGTAATACATGCATGGAAACACCTGTAACTAACCCTCTGTCACAGCATTGTAGTGATAGTACAACCATATGCTATTCTGGTTTTTGGTTTCTTTCACTGTATTTTTATTAGTTATCCCTAATACAACATATATGGTTTTCAACTGTTAAGGGCCACAACACTACAAGAAGAATTGAAGAAAAAAGCGGCTGCTTTGAGTGACGTTCAGCAGCAGCTGGAGCGCAGTGAGGAGGACAAAGCTGCTCTGAAGTTGGATCTGGACAAGGTGAGCCAGGAGGGAAAGACGAAACATGCAGAGCTGGACAGGAAAGCTCAGAGCCTGACAGTAGACTTACAAAAGGCCCAACAAGAGAAAGAGGCTCAAAGGAAGGAGCTTGCCTCTACGCAGGAGAGTCTAGGAAAGGCTAATAAGGCACTAAAAGAGAGTCAGAGTCAACTGGACACAGAGAGGAAGAACCATAAGTCAGCAATGGAGGAGAAGGTAGGTTCATTAAGCTGCTGTTTTCCATTTTTTCAACGTAGGGAGCCACCTCATTACATCACCAGGACATTCACAACATTAATTAATCTGTCCTAATCCTCAGGAAAAGTCCAATGAGAAGGCCAGACAGGAGCTTCTTAAGAATAACGAGGCCATCACCAAGGCAATGAAAGAATCTAAAGATCAGTTGGAGCAGATGGGAGAGGTAAGCCTCTGATAAAATGGAAAATGGCGCATTATTGTTTTGAATGTTTGTTTGAACCTACGGACCCTGCTGTGTGTTTACAAATGTCAGGCAGAGAAAAAGTTGAAGGTGCAGCTGACCACGTTGGAGCAGCAGCACTTAAAGGCTCAGGGGGCGCTGAAGGAAAAAGAGAAAGAGTTGGAGAAGTTGCAGGCACAACTTAAGATGTCCCAGGGGTCCTTTGAGGAGGAAATGAAGAAACTGGAGGGCCAAGTTGCAAAGTT
This sequence comes from Sander lucioperca, assembly GCF_008315115.2. Classification (NCBI taxonomy): domain Eukaryota; kingdom Metazoa; phylum Chordata; class Actinopteri; order Perciformes; family Percidae; genus Sander; species Sander lucioperca. The sequence goes on from NC_050179.1 coordinate 16,419,339, forward strand.
ACAAGAAGTTAATGTCAAGAAGGCAAGTAACATTTTTAAATACACATACAGACACGCATACTGCTGACAACTGTCATCGTACTTCACCACATAGCTACACTTCCTATAATTTGAGTGGATTGTTATTACTATATTTACTGTATTTTCCCACACGGTTGTGTGGAAGTAATTTGTGCGCTGCCAATAGGGATTATGTTTATGAATGTGTGCTTTACTCTTACCTCCAGACGGAAGAGGAGAGTAAGCTGAGGGCTCAGGTGTCAGATCTCGGCAAGGAGCTGGCCTCTGAGAACAGTCGGACGACAGAGCTGCAGAAGGCCTTGGAGCAAAGGCAGGAAAGCCTCACTAAGCTTCAGTCTGACTTGTACGGCAAGGAGTCTGAGGTCTCTGCCATGCGTCAAGATCTGAAGGTAGGTTTATGCAGGAAGGGCTGGAGGAGTAGAGACTGATAATGGCTTAATGTACTTTACTAATTTATCGAATTGCTACAATGAGTTTTTAACTGGCTATGAAACTGTCTCAATGTAATACTGATGCCTATGTATGACCTACATAGGCAAACAAGACTATCAGCGAGATATTGGCTATTTCTACATAGTTATTCTTAATGCCTGCCACCGGGTCTGATGCCTCGCTGCTCCCCCGGTACCCGCCGTTCTTAATTGTTCCGGCAAAAGACAAGGTAGTGGTCGAGAGGATCTTCCACGTGGTCCAGGAAGAACTTCACCTCGACTTTCCACTGCGTGCATCCCTTTCTTCCTAGCAATACGGCCTGTTGGCTCCCATGAAAGCGGGCGGTGAGCTTCAGCTACTGCAGCTGCAGGCGGACCCTGCTGCCCCGCAGCAGCTTCTCTCCATCCGCCTGCAGCTGCAGGAGCTGAGCGGGGCAGACTGCCAGACCCTGCTGCAGGAAAATGAGAGCTTTTCTTAATGGAGTCTGGGAGCCGCAGATATTTACGACACAAGGAGGTGGTGCTCATGGAAAGATCAACGCTTTTGTCCACAGGGGCTGCCAAAATCACCACAAAAGGTTTCTTGTAGTAACTTCAAGGAGGTTAAATGTTGAATCCAGAAGCTGTGATGCCACATCACTTTTATTCTCAGTGATGGATTAAGGATAGGGAGGGCTGTTGATGATTTTGGACTTGCAGACTGATAAATAAAAACACAAAATCAACACACACTGCTCCTAAGCAGTTCCCATAGACCCTGCTGCTTTTGTTGATTTCTCTGTTGGCCTTCCTCAGTGAGTGAGTGCATTTGACCTCTCTCTGACTGTAGGCGTCAGAGAAGAAGCTGAACTTGGCTCAGGAAGAGCTGGCCGCTAACCGCAACCATCAAACAGGTTTAGAGGCTCAGATCCAGGAGCTGCAGACGGGCCGGGGCTCGTTGGAGCAGGAGCTGGCAAAACGGGACCAGAAGCTCCAACAGCAAGAACAAACCCTGAGGGAACTACAGAAGCAACAGGTCAGACAAACAGATTAACCCACATAGACACAAACACTTAATATGACTTGATGTGATTAAGTTCATATTATTACAGTATATTCTAACTGTGCTTGCTCACCCAGGGTCAAGTAAAGGAAGAACTGGAGAAGGAGAGGAGTAAAGTGGAGGAGCTGAACAAAGCCAAGAGTGTCCTGGAAAAGAATAACACCAGACTGACTTCTGAATTAAAAGCAGTAACGGAGAAGAGTGAAAAGGTCAGTCACTTTTCATAAAACTAACTAACTAACTAACAATGTCTTTCTTTGGATTTAAAGGGGAACAGAGAGGCTGGAATATTCCTCAGAAAAATAGTTAATAGTAAAATGTATGTCCCAGACTGGCTGACATGACCGGCTTCCCATGCTTGTGTCTTACGTAAACAGCTTAACTCATGAATACTGCAGGTCATCAGGGCCACATTCTTCAAAGTTGTCACTGTGCGTGCTTGAGTTGACAATTTGACGTGAGCATTGGATTTCTCAGTTCTTCAAAGCTGTCCTAAGATCGGTCCGAAGCTGTTGTCAGAGCAATAATTTCTTAAGCTCAAACCTGCTCAAGCCTTTTAAAGTTTAACCCCATGGGTGAAACGAGTTTTTGAGACGCAATAGGTGCCCTTTTTTTTTTACAACCAAATATTGTGCATTGAGCTACAGATTTGTTGCTCTTCAGGACCTGGGTGAGTTGCTGGAAGCCAAGCAGCTGTTGATCCAGCAGAAAGTGGAGCTGCAGGGTCAGGTGGAGGCAGCACAGAAGAGCCTGGAGCAGGAGCAGAAAGAGCACCAGGCCACCAGGGACAGCAGGAGCCAGCGAGAGGAGCAGCTCTGCGCACAAACCAAGATTGTCCAGGATCAGTTGGTATGCTCACTTGCCAAATTCCACCAAATGATTTTAAACCGGTGGATTAAATATCATTCACTCCTTCTGATCCCTTCTCACGACACGATCAATGCTTCTTTCCAAAGTCGGCCGAGAAGCGAGCGAGAGAAGAGCAGGTGAAGCGTGGGGAGGAGACAGCAGCTAAGATGGGTGTGCAGGTGACGGCTCTGAACGAAAACGTGGCCACGCTGAAGAGGGAGTGGCAGGGCAGCCAACGGAGAGTAGGCGAACTGGAGAAGCAGATCGATGAGCTGAGAGGAGAGATCGCTGTGCTGGAGGCCACCGTCCAGAACAACCAGGACGAGAGACGGGCTCTTTTGGAGAGGTGAGTTGATATTGTTTCCCTTTTAACAACATGTCAGCCTTCAAGTAATGACTCTTTGTTTTATACAAATATGTAAACGCCTTAAAAAGGTACTAGTACAATGCCCATTCAAAATGTGCCTGTTAGGAAAGGGCAGATTGCTTGGCCTGTGGTATTGCTGCTTGTAGCATTCTCCAGAACCATTGTATCCCAAAATTACTTACAGAAGGACCCCCAAAGCACTTACTATGCAACCACACTGTATAGCGGCCTACTACTGACTTACCTCTTTCAAGTGAATTAGAGTTCGGTTCACTTTAGGTGAGAACGCGATCCGACCCAAATACAGGAAGTGGACCAAAAACAATGCATTTACTAGCCTGCAATTTCAACCTTGCACACAATTTACAGACTTCTATATGATTTAAAGGAACACGCTGACCTATTAGGACTTTAGCTTATTCACCGTATCCCCCAGAGTTAGATAAGTCCATATATACCCTTCTCATCTCTGTGCGTGTTGTAACTCTGTCTGACGCAGCCACCGCTAGCCTAGCTTAGCATAGATCTTGGAGGTAACCGGCTCCATCTAGCCTACTGCTCCCAATAAGTGACAAAATAACGCCAACATTTTCCTATTTACATGTTGTGATTTGTATAGTCACAGCATGTACAAATAACAAGGTCACATGAGACACAGCTATCTTCTAACTGCTCACATTGTTCGCCTTCTTCTAAAATATTAGAAACACTAAAGCAGAACCAGGAAACCCAAGACGTTATAAATTTGGTGTTGCTCCATTATTTCTGAGACCAGAAGTGTCTCAGAGTTGCGGATATTCTGTCCAATAAACAGGCGACCGTTTCGATCGTGTGACGTGTTTACAGTGTTTGGTGCGTTTGACAAAGTGCAGTGTGAAAGCAAACCGAACCAAATGAAAAATGCCACAATGTTGCAACTTCACCCCCGAATCGCACCGAGTCCACCAAACTATAGGTGTGAAAGCGCCCTAAAACCACTCAATTATGTCGAGTTAAAATAGCAAGAGTGAGAAATGGCTTTAATCCCTCTTTCACAGCACTTGTGGCTGTATTCAGGAGGTGGTGACTTGAGTTGGCTGCCTAAAGGTTAAGTGAAAAGATAAATTGGTAATCCATAGTCAGACCTTTGCTGCACGGATGCTTTTCATTCGGCACATTCAGATTATTGAAACCACTTGCATCCAGTGCCGGCTTCAGAAGTCACCAGGATTCTTAATGTGTTAAAGGGCCAGTGTGTAACGTGTTTAGTTGTTCATTATCAAAATCTGTGTTGCCTGTTCACAAACTTGTCCTTTTTCATGAATATTTACCTCCACCATCAATTCCAAGTATTCCTTTTGGCTTGAAATTTTACATTTGCATTGGCATGAACTGGGGTAGACGCTCCATATTCATGCGCCATCTTGAAATACGTTAGCCGGTAAGGGACATACAGGACATACTGCTCCGCCTTTCGCGTTTTCGCTGTCACATGATAAACTCACAGGTGCTGCTAATGGGTATCGTAGCTTCCCGGCCCCGGCAAGTTGACGAAGGAAACATGGAGGACCACACATATTCAAAATCCAAATTTCAGGAATAGGAGTCTTCTGCTTCGCCCAGAAAAAGAGAAATGATATTGAAAAGAGCAAGAGACCGGCTTTTTGAAGTGTGAAGGCTACCGTAGCTGTAATACGTACTTTGAACTGCGTGGTGAGAGAGAGTTGATTGCGATATATGATCTCAACTCTAGATGGGAGAAATTCCTACACATTGGACCTTTTTAATAATAATTTTTTTATTTTTATTTTTTTTTATAAAGAGGTTTTCTAATGTATCTAACATTGATTAAATCTTCTTTCTTATAAAGATAAAGATATAATATTTTATATATTATATTCTTTAGTCATTATAAAGATATAATGACAAAGATTGAATCATAACTTCTGATGACATTGCCTCTGGGAAGTTTTGCCCACAACTCTTTGCATACACTCATTTACAGTTTAAATTTTTTAAAGAACTTCATCGTGCATAACAAATGATGAATACAATTCTTATGTGAAATTCATTATATGTATTAGGCCTATTATTAGCTATTGCATGTGCAAAGAAATACCAAGCAAGAAGGCATCGATTAGGACAAAGGTAGCAGAACATGGATGAACAGAGAGACAATGTCAGCATACAATGCTTTACATGCAATATATTCAATACATGGGGTTGAATTTGTGAGTGAAATAGGTGCAATGTGATACACCTGTTAACAATAGAGTGCCATGTTAGCACAGAGATGTGGTAAATAGGAATTTCCCAGAAGACAAATTGTAATTCCCCTAAACACTGTGCATTGAAAGTATTAAGTTACAAGCCTATTATGCGGCCAGCTAAGTATTCTCCTGAGCCACTAATGAACACGTACACACACATCATCATCAGTGCTCCGTGGTTGTGTTTCAGGTGTGTGAAGGGTGAAGGCGAGATAGAGAAACTGCAGGCCAAGGTGGTGGAGCTGAGGAGGAAGCTGGACGACACGACGGCAGCCATGCAGGAGCTGGGCAGAGAGAACCAGTCGCTCCAGGTCGGGAATAAAACGCCGCACATCTTGTTGGAAGTGTACATTGAAGCAGAAAACGATTGTCAACAGTTTGTTGCTGTTGTTAGATGCTCAGGTTTTAACTCCCGCTGTCCGTGCCTTTTAGATCAAGCAGTGCCAGAGTCTGACCAGGAAGTGGGCCGAGGATCACGAGGTGCAGAACTGCATGGCCTGCGGGAAAGGCTTTAGCGTCACTGTCAGGAAGGTAAGAATGAAGTGATCTTAGGGATACACATTAGGGACACACATTTAACTGTCTAAATCGTAACGTAACTCTCTCTCTCTCTGTCCTTTTCCTCTGTGATTATCCAGCACCATTGCAGACATTGCGGCAACATTTTTTGTGCCGAGTGTTCATCGAGGAACGCCTTCACACCGTCCTCTAAAAAGCCAGTACGGGTCTGTGAGACGTGCTTTGAGGACCTCCAAGGCTGATTTCACTCCCATCCCTTCAACCCCCCCCCCCTTCCCCCTCCACTTCCTACTTCAGCGGGCAGAAGAAGGCGTGTCTTTGTCATATTCAATGTGCACTATTAAGGACAAACCCAGTGCAAAGACGCCCACCTGCATGTGACTTCCGGCTCTCGTGTGGAGGGAAATAACTGAAGGGTTTTAATGAAGAGACACCAGAGCCACGTAACTGGGATTGGGGTTGGATTTGGTTGGGATTGTCTGTATCTGTTTTTGTGCCTTTGCTAGTCCTGTTGACTGCCAGAGAGCGGAGGCAGCGAGAACTAAACACCATCCATCTCTTTAAGTTCCTATTCACCATCTCCATTGTTTTTTTAGATTCATTAGTAAGTGCAAGGTGGTTGCTGTGTATGTTGTAAGATGTTTGGTGTCAGTTGTCAGGAGGTGTAAGGTCAGTGTGACGCTGCAAGAGTGACTGGAGGAAGTAAATATTGTCATGTGGATGTTGAAAATCACTGCTGCCCTACAAAAGTAAATGCAGGTAACTATTTTGTCAAGAAAAGAAAAATCTGTAAATATCCAATGTGACGTATTTTCTTTGTATAACTACACCAATCTGATTACCAAGAAATCAGATTTTTATAGGAAGATACAGTGAATTAAAGTTATCAGTAAGTACAAAAATATTTTTGAATATTTTTTCAGTTTAACTGTATTTATGTGTGTAATGCAGATTTGACCTTCATAATACATATAATAAGTGTGCTGAAATAGTTGTTTTTTTTTAGGCGCATACTTCAAATTTGCTTTCAAGAAATCATTATTTGTGCTTAAACATGATTAGAAAATATTAGGTAGAGTTTTTAAATTTAGGAGTATGCATTGTTTTGTAAATTCACATTAATAAAGATCACTAGATCCTTTTGTTAACATTGTGTTGCACAGTATAAAACAACAAAACCAAGCAAATTACATCTTACATTTTTTCACAATTTTTGGTATTATAAATGTTCAACTGTAAAAAGAAAAGCTGCCCTCTAAAAAACAATTCATCTGTCGATTAATGCACCAGCGATTTTCTGTACAGGTCTTGAGATTAACTGTGACGTCAAATCAGTTACTGCATGTTTCCTTTGTGCGGCAGCGTGTTTGTGTATTTGTTGAAATTGATGTAGTTAGGCTATCTCATGACCAAAGAATGTCTGCAGCAGGAATACAGCCGAGATGAAAACCCTGAGGTTGTTTCATATTTCAGTATTTTTCTAAATGTCTCTTTGGGAGATTTTGAGTTTTAAATCACAGGGTTCTACATTTTTATCTTGAACACAGCACATATGACGATCCGAGAGGCTTTTATGTACCGTCAGTTGTTTTTGCTGTGCCACATTTCTCTCTGTGTGTTAATGTTTGCAATGTTAATGCCTGCATGCTTATTTTTTCAATTTTATTTTCCTGCTGCTTGTCTCCACTCAGCAGCATTGAATACTGTGTGTGTGTGTGTGTGTGTGTGTGTGTGTGTGTGTGCGCGCGCGCGCGTGCGTGCGTGCGTGCGTGCGTGCGTGCGTGTCCGACCTTGAGCATAACTGGACGCTCCTCCTCTGAATCGATGGGGACGTTGGTGCTCGTCACCCAGGTGTTGGTGCACAGGTGCCTAAGTCTGACATAGGAGTTTCTGAGGAAGCATGGGACAAGTCATTTACAGTCACGTGCATAATTGATTGTATGCTTACTGCTGTTGTTGAACTGAAAAGTATCCATCTTGGTCAGTCAGTTAGCTGCTGTGTGCGTGCATGTGTGCACTCTGCTTTGAAGCAGTAACTGTGGCTGTGTGTGAGATTGCTGTAACAGAGTGTGTGTTTTCGTGTTAAGCCCTGCTGTGTGTCTGCCGAGATGCACTGTATGAACGATGGCTGCTCAGAACCCCTCAGTATCTCTTTGGCGTGTTGTTTGGGGATGTCGGTGCTGCTTTCAGGTGGAGTGGTTGCTGTCGGTTCTCTGTCCAACCTGTGTGCAGCTGAGGACACTGTACAAGTTCATTCCTGCTTTGTATAATTTATAACTGTTGACAGATATTGGTTAGATCTTTTGTGCAATTGTCTCAAGACTGGAGGAGGCAAAAACACTGTAAGCCAGGCGACAATGCAGGCTGTTCTGGCATTTTGCAACAAACAGATTCAGACTTTGGCTTACCAAATTAGGTCTTTATGCTTGCTGTATGCTCAAAAAACAATGTCCATCTCAGTTGCAAGCTCTCAAGAACACCTGTCTCGTTTAGTGTTGCATTGGTTTTGTTATGTCTACCTCAGATTGGCACAGGAAAAGCACTATTTCTAAACTCTGAGAGGTCACAGATATTGTGTCATTGCCTGCATTTGATCAATGATTTGTGATTTTATCTATCAAGCTGTACAGTCCCTTAAACCATAGAGAGATGATTTGCACCTTATTGTATTCTGGGCTCGTTTGTATGAGAACCCAGCCACAAACGTATGACCACCGACTTTATACAGGCTTCAGCATTTCTAGCCCTGATGTACTTAACCGCTCATTAATACTAAGGCTGTCATAATTATCTTTGTAAATGTTTGTAATGAAAGAGAAAAAGGAAATGTATAAAACTTGTGGATGTAGAAACATTAACAACAGTTAAAATGTGTGTGGACTCATCCGTGTCTTACTTTTTTTTTTTTTATTACAAAAAAGGCACCACAGATCTGTACACACTGAATTGTGGCTTGCTTTGTATTGCTGTCAGTTATCATGCATGATGACTTAACTGGCCCTTAGCGGTGACACGCACCATGTATTACCACAGTCTGGGTGATCTCAGTATACCTGAAGGGGTGAGAGAAATTATGTAATTTATGTTCACATGCACCAGTTGATTTTCTAATTCATCATCATGAAAAACCTAAATAAAACCCACTGTATGTTTCTATTTATCTTGTGTTATGTTTTTATGTTTATAGACAATAATAATTACTCTTACAGACATTAAAAAGTTTAAGAAATGCTTTTAAAAATGCATACAATTTGCAATACAAGTTAATTAAAAAAAAAAAAAAAAAAAATATATATATATATATATATATATATATATATATATATATATATATATATATATATATATATATATATAATCTCTCTGAAGAAAGATATTTTTTGTTTTATTGTTTGTTCACCAAGCAAGACCTTTAATTTGAAGTTCATTCTTGAGCTTGGAAAACAGCAGTTGGCAAAATCTCTAGGGATAGACAGATTATCTGCCCGTTTTTTGACAGTTTGCAGATTATCTGTATCTGCGTTTTATTTGCCTGATAACCGATAAAATTAATTTCACTCACCACTGAGTCTGACTTAATGTCCCGCCCACAACACTATCTGACTAGCTTTTACTCTGTATTATGTTGAAAGTTTCTAATGTATTTAATCATTGCTTAAAGCATTTACACATAGTTTTGTGTTGGAGTTTGTTACATTCCAAAATCTTAATTTTGACTTAAAGAGGTTCATTTTCACTGTTAATGCATATCGGTTCCAAATATCTGTTATCGGTTTCATCAACTACTAATAATTGGTATCGGCCTTGAAAAACCAGTATCGGTCGATCCTTAAAAATCTCACCTCGGGGTCTATTTAGTAGCTCTTCTGGAGCTTTTGATCATGCGGTATCACATGAGCTTGTTTAGCATATGGGAGTTTGTTCAGTTGTCATTGAATCATGAATGTTCAAATTTCACTTTAAAGCACTTCTGGTACATGGGTTTTTCAAAATTGACACTACTGAACAATCTCCAACTGCTAAAGAAGAGCATGTGATATGATCACAACTGCTACTAAATGGAACTTGAGGTCAAATTGATTTGCTGAAAAGTGAACTTTATATCAGAAATCAAATGTGCGTTCTAAGGAAAAACACTCAAGAACATCTTTTACTACATAATGAGAGATTTATTGTAAACTACTGCAGCAGCTGCCTTTAAAGGCAAACATTACGTTTACAAAATGATCCTAGTGCTAGTACAGTCATTTACAAAATGTCAGGAGACAGTGAAGTGTAGAGACATTTTAGATGGCTTCTAGTGCCGTTGGTCATATCTGTGAAGACTCCAGCCACAGTGAGGAGCTCTTGACTCGCGGCTGCTGAGAGTCCAGCTTCAGCAGCGCCGTCACAGCGTCCTCTATCTTTGACATCCACGCTTTCTGCAGAAAGTCACACATGAAGGTGTTCAGAAAGAGAAATGTCATCAAGTTTATTATCCAGCAGTTAGCAGCTATTGTGATGGTTTGCTCATGTGATAGTGTTGTACTTATTTGTATAACTCTTCATTTGTAAAGTGGATTGATACCAGGCCCAGCTACAGCCCCATACATGGAAGATCAACCCTGACCAGTTACTTAAACTACTTTCCTCTATTTACAGAAAGAACAAAATGACTTTAGAGATGCACATAGGTAGAAGTTAATGTAAATGAAAATGTAATATGCATAAATATGTTAACTAATGAGTTCCTGCATTGCAATTTATAAAGTAGAAGACTAACTTGCAGATAAAATGCATGCACATTTAAGACAAAATACATTTTCATACAGAAAACCCTTGGCCAATTTCAAATAGTCTATGTCAGTAAGTAATTGCAAGCATACAAGGTAAATCTAATTTACTGTGGAAGAGGTGAGTTGGTTTACTTCAAAATTCTCTAAACTCATAAAAAAACTGCCTTGAGCAAAACATAAATTTAAAAATATTGTGGTGTGGTGTGTTTGGAGATAATTAACAAAACCACAGGTGATGTTGTACATCTGTATGGTATGTACACAATATTTTTGAGAACAGAACATAACCGGTGCTCTGCCAGCTCGCCTTTTGGAATTCACTGTACCTTGGCAGACTCTGACGCAGCTTGCAGGATGAACGCTCCGATACACTGCTGGTAACGGTTCTGGTGCATGATTATGAAAGAATGAGGCAGCCCCGATGCTACAAAGGAAGCATAAAATTGAAAAAAAAAAAACATTTTATCACAACCCAGTCTGACTGTTTCGATTCTGTTGTATGCTCTCAACATATCATGCTAAGGGTGCTTGAAACCCAATGAAATCAATAAGAAAGAATACTAATATTACTTGAGGCATTGAGCTGATCAATGTTCTTGAGCTGGAGTCGGTCCAGAGAGACAGGCTGGTCCAGAACCGTGAAGGTGCATCCCTCTTTCAGGAGATGATCCAGTTCCAGGTTCTGTGGCATCCTGAGAGGATTCTGCTCTGGACCGATGGACCGCTACACAGGAAGACAGGACACAGTGTGAACAAGTTGTGAAGCCTCTGTACAGCCTTACACCGAATGTCTGTCGTGGTCCAGATCAGACAGATAACAGGACAACAGAGTGACAAACCTTCTTGTTTCTCTTTATCTTTGTGATCAGCAGGAATTCGTCAAACAGGAACAGGTAAACATCGTTCAGCTTTGTGTTCCCTGGTGATCAACCAAAGAAAGATGCTGTGAGATTTTACTCAAATGGAAGCAATGAGCACGTAAAATGTGTTGGAGCTGTGCCAGCTGTACAAACCCGTGAGCCCCATTTTCCCTTCGTGCAGCAGACTTCTGTGAGAAATGAGATTCTCCAGAGTGACAGCCTTTAAGAGATGTTTCAGATTCTGAAAGAGAAGCAGTCCGTAAGGTCAGAAGAAAACATTTTCACCTTTTGGCACGTTAACTGATATCAAAAGATCAAAGTTAATGACACTTAAGTAAAAGCTCATGACAGTGCATTGTGAAATGGGAAGAGTTTTCTTTGCTTTACATGATATCTGATTTCATGTCCAGATACATGATTGGATCATCTTATCTGCACACAAAAGCTATTGGAGGATGAAGTATCTTATATCTGTGACTGTGATATATATATATATAAACAAACAAACATATAACCACACAGACCTCAGGAAAGAAGGCACGCTTGTCTCTCTCCCAAACAGGCTGCCACACCAGGGCATCTCTCAACTGTTTCACCTTCTGGTAGTTATCCATCCATTTGACTTTTCCCTCTAAATCACCTGGAAGCAGAGAGGCATCCTTTCAATCAAGAGGGACAAAACAGACAAAAACCTCTGACTGGAATGTACTGCTAAAAACTACCAATACTGCATAGGTTTATCAATTAACTACTTTTAACGCTATGTACTTTTTTACATTTTATTTCAAATGACAGATACATTGTTCTTTAGCACTGATTTATTACCTCGTCTTTTCCTGTATAGTGATGGTTGCCTGCCAAACACGGGCGTAACCGTGCCGTGATTCGTGGGAGATTATAGCACACTCAGCTTTTCCAGTAGATATCCCCCCACACCCAGAGGACATTGCCCTACACATCTTCGCCGTGATTACAATACGTCTGGCCACCTGTGCAGCTCTGCCACACCTTTTTAATGGTTATATTAAAGTCAGTAGTTGAGGTGCATTGCAGCAGCACATTTCCCACGGCCTGCCCATCTAGTTACAGAGCAAACCGCCACAACAGGTCTGCAGGCAGAGGCATGCTGTGTGGAGTAAACGGTCAGGGCTCCTGGCTGCCGTCCAAATCATGTAGCTTGTTTGTTCGAAAAGACACAAGCTGGTCTGTTTGTTTTACAAAGATAACCTACTTACATTGGCTTGACATGCTTTTGTATCTTATTATGTTTTTATGACACGGCTAATACGTCTGACACAGGAATGTTCAGCTTGTGATCTGCTGAAAAGAGCTTCAAGTCATATAACCCATATATATATATATATATATATATATATATATATATATATATAAAACCCTCCACCCTACAGTGTGTTTAATCAGTCAGTGAGAGTCTGCTGATAAGGCAGTGCAGGAATGCTCAGGTGGTAAAGAACATCACTGGTTTATGTCAGTGAAAACATATTTGTATTGATGCATTTTTCAATAAAAAGGGAAGTAGTTCAGGGTGCTCACATATAGATGTGTCCACTTGCTCTGCTACGACCTGCAGGCCTCTGGTCTCATCCTCCGTCTGGCATCTCTTCGCGATATTTCGCAACAGCAGCGGGTATCGAGTTAGCCTCTGCAGCGGCGCCACCAGCAGGTCGCGCAGTTGCAGTCTCCGACACTGATCGTTCCTCTCACACCACTGGGGAGAAAGAGAGAGGACAGGATGAGAGAGGAGGGCTGTCGGCGGGAGAAGGAAGAGGGGTGAAAGAGTGGTCACGGTGTTTGTTAGAACAGAGAGGTAATGGAGGGGGGCGGGGGATGGGCAGTGAAAAGCGTGTGATTTCTAAGACCAAAACAAAAGCCCTTACAAATACATACGCATGATGACAGGGTGTGACGGTCCCAGAACCTGTTGCCTTGCGTCTGTGTACTGTGTTATTGTTTGTGCACTTGCAGGCTTTTGGCCTACGTGATAATGAGGTAACTGGTAGTTCCCAGGTTACTTAACCCTGCCTGCCCACAGGCCAGTGTGTGTCGGTCCCTTCACCCTGCACCAGCCTGAGTTCACCTTTGTTTTGTTGCTTCTTTTGTTAACACTGACACAATGCATCTCACATTGTTTATTGCATTCACACGGCCTCATACACCACTGATCCTGACTTTTACATCCCATTGTCTTTATGCAGTTGAAGTTAATAAATGTCAGTTTGTCAACGTTAAGTTTGCTGTGTATTCTCCCCCCTTTGTTGTAGCCTGCGTACCAGTCATAATACAGGGAAGGTTAAACGAGGGACACATGGTCACATTCCTCTCTTTTAGGATTGGGCATCGAGAACCGGTTCCAACTTGGAATCGTTTCAAAAATTACGATTCCAATGGAATTTTTTTTTTATTGGAATTGTTTGTAAAGTTTGGTTTTGAATCCGATAGAAAATCAGATTTAACATGCGCAAGTTTTGGTTTCCATAGCGGCCAGCGTACTTTCAGGCGCTTGTTGTGTTGCAGCCATGGAGCACAGTAAGCGGCGCTCTGAAGTGTGGCTTTATTTTTCGTTGAAAAGCCCGGTAAAACTATGAACCACCATTGAATCAAAATAAAAATTTCCTCTGTGAAATAAGCATGTGACCCGTTTCAACTCCACCCTCAAAGAATCGGAATCGAGAATCTATAAGAACGGGAATTGAAAGAAAGAATCGGAATTTGAATTAGAATTGTTAAAATCAAAACGATGCCCAACCCTACTCTCTTTAGCAGGCCTTGGTGACACTGAACTGGTTGTTTGCGGTTTAGGCCTCAATTCTGCTGTGTCCTCTCCTATGCTGCGTTCTCTCCTATGCTGTTTTCCATTTACCGTGGAAGTCGGAAGCCGGAGCTGGGAATGACATCACACCCGAGTTGATCTCGTTCCAGTATAAGTTGGACAGAGCTCTAGCCAGGTTAGCCATTGCTAGCAATACTAGCCATTGCTAGCATTACTAGCTAGCAGTTGAAAAAAACACATTACGCTGTATTTTGTGCATACAACACCGCAGCAACATGTTGACAGATAGAAGTTGGACAGGACTGTGTGTACGACTGGTTTAATGAGACACAAATAAGACAGAAGTGCTATTAAACTATATATTACTACAGCTTTCACTACTGTTGAAGCACAGAGCCGCTATGTTGGAAAGTGAGGTTGTCCGACTTTTCAAGTCAGAAATCCAACATCAGGGGGCATTCCATTTGAAATTTCTGACTTGGAAATTTCGACTTCCAAGTACAAAGGGAACACACCATTATACTTTGCAATGTGCTGCCTGCAGCGTTGTTGAGGTACATGCCGTCCCTGCCCCTGCTCTGACTCGTACACACAATTTAGCTGCCTTCTGTGAGTTCCCTCCTGTACCTTCACGTAAGATCCAAAGTCCTCTCTGGGCTTCAGGCTGTCCAGATAAAGCAGAGCCGTGGAGTAGTTGAGGCAGTACTTCTGCAGGCAGTGACATACGCTCTCCTGGAAAGCCTACCAACAGATAGGAGTGTTATACAAACATTAGGATACAGACTGCTAGGTCACATCAGCCATGAACCTGCAGATAAACAGATCATAAAAAGAAGAAGAAGCACAAAATTTACCCTGTGAGTGAAAACACATTATCCAGCTACTGTGAGGCTGCTTCTTGTGATGCATAATTTAACAGTATGATGAAAAGGTTTCAAATATTTTCCTTGATCTTTGGAGCAAAATGATTCATTATCAAAGAACATATTAAACTATGATTGCTGTGAGCTCTTTGAGACAACCTGAACCTGGCAAGCCATCAATGTGATTTTTTTTATTCTGAAATGTTTTGAATCAATCTAATTGAATGTGTGTTGTGCACTCATGAATAATGTGCACACGTATCCAGCATACATTTAGACAAGTCTGTCTTCAAGTGTGAAATGTTTCCATTGTGTCCAACATCTTATCAGTGGCATTTTACATTTGAACGGATAGTTGAGCGTAAACTGCAGTCAGAGTCAATGTGTTTGTGTTAATGTGTGTCCACGTGTGAGTCACACTTGCCTTGCTCAGCAGCTCCAGCAGGGTGGGCCCGCCACCCTCCATAATCTCCAATGTGTCCTTGATGACGTGGAGGATTTTGTTCAGGAAACCAAAGCTCACCTGCAGCAGAAAACACTCAGTGTCAAGTGTCACCGCACAGTCATGCAACACCATCATACCTGCCACGTTCAGTTTGTTAATAGAAGAAAAAAAAAAACACATTTTCAAATGTATTTTGTCTTCTGAATCACAAATACAACTAATTATAATTAATACCAAAAATAACTAATATAAATATGTCTTTCCCTATGAATGGTGCAGTCCTTCAATATTACAGGTCACTTTGTTATCACCAGTAACTGTAGTGTAAATGTGAGAATGTAAGTGTTGTCAATTAAAAAGGCAAAAACAACAAGGAGTTGATTTCCCACTAAAAAGACTATTAAATGTGATCAACTGTAACAGTTAAGTGAATGAGTGATGAATGAATTAACGAATTAATAGGTAGAGACTGACCTCAGTTTTAAACACTATGCATGTCACACATTAAGTTATTGTTTTGGATTGGTCTTTACTTTTATGTTTTTAGACAGCTGTTGTTTTTAAATATTTTGAATGATTTTATTCTAAATGTTAGTCATGATTTTTCAGTTTAATTCTGATTGCGTGGCAGACAGTATCTTGTGTTTTCTGTCTTGCTGTTTGTCTCTCACTACTTGCTATCGGTGCCTCTTGAACGCAACAAGGCTTTCCTGGTTAAGTAAAGCTTTAACAAATAAATAATCAAAATAACTAATCTTTTCATATAACAGCACTTTTTCAAGAGTAACAAAGAGTTAAGATTTTCTGTCTTTTACCTTTTGATGCTGCACAACAACAAAATGTTCTATTATAATGCTATGAAGGCTGCACTTGTAATTATTGATAAAACACGCCTAAAACTAACAGGCCTCGTGCTTTTTATTTGCATCAGGTCTCACCAGGCAAAGCTCATTAAGGTTTGCAAACAGCCTCCAGGAGTCGACATCAGTCAGGCAGTTCCGCATGTGCAGGTTGGTGAGGGTAGCCAAAAACACCTGAAAGCAACAAAGCAGTCAGAGAAAGAAAAGGCTCAGGCTATCTGTTGTGCTAGCATTACAATCCTCTGCTGTAAAGAATAAAAACACAAAGTAGCAGGTGTTGGGTTTCTCTTGGGTTTGGTCTATTTATGTGTGGTTTGTGTGTGTGTGTGTGTGTGTGTGTGTGTATGTATGTATGTATGTATGTATGTGTGTGTATTCTGAGGCTTTGCACGGTCACCTCTTTGAGAACCATGAGCTGATCCAGGAAGTAAACACACTCGCTGGTGAAGAGTTCCCAGATGGCCTCTTGTCTCTTGAAGCCCTGAGGGTTAGAGGCGGCGCTCACCTGGGAAGACTGGTCCCGCAGGAACTCCGCCAGAGAGTAGTCCTGCATACAGACGGGCAGAAAGACAAATCGAAAAAAAAGAAAAGACAGTATATTCTGTTACTGTAAAGGTCCTACTGCCACCCTGACACACTCATTGTTTTTTTTTCTCTCCATAATTGCGTGCAGGTTGACCTGACTGGTTATTGCCTAGAAATTCTGGTTCTTGCATAACTTGTGTCATATAACGTTGTGGGAGCTTCCCTCTAACTGCCGTCCTGTTATTTCTGAGTCACTTGTTAAACACTGAGATCTTTTTGGATTCTAAATCTGGATCTCTTAGGTCAAACGCTGACTTTGCTTGCATTAGAAGCCTTTGCACAGTCTGAACCAACATGAGGATTTACCTAACAAACAGTCTGGATGTTTAAGGGCTTTTGCAGCTGACAGTGCTCATTTCTCACCTTATACCTCTGTAGGTCAGGGTTTCTCCAGTCTTGAATCTGTGATGTTGAGAGATATTTTTCAATATCTGATGTCGTGCCTGTCTGTGACTTCCCTTTAGTCTGAAAGGTGAGGGAAAAGACATGCAGTGATCATACTGTATATGGGCAGATTTTGAAAAATGACTTTCAGTTATGGATGTGTGTTGATTGAGGAAAAGGACCTGTTTGAAAAGTTATTTTGTTCAAATATCTCTTTATATGACAGCGTTGAAAAACTATGTTTTTAAAAATCTAAACTAACAAGTTTGGTTTAAGTTCTGCATTTCAATTGTTGACCAGAGGAACCACATTAATGTGCTTTGAGAAGTGGGCCAGAGAACAATGTCTAAACCAACTGCCCACAGCTAAAACAAAGTGCATCAGCCACACATAACAACAACAACTAACAGATAAACACCTACCGTGCCACGCCTTGAAAAGGGCCACTTTGACTTCTTTGTATCTGCAACAAAAATCATAAACATAAAATACAGATTATGAACAAAAGATCAAGAATGTGTGCTGTGCAACAGATGAGATTAGAATCAAACAAAACAGTGTGTTAGGGTTACAACTGGTTTGGCCTTTGTTTAGCAAATATGAGACCTCTAAAGCACGCAAATAGTGTAGGTTAAGGCTATGTGTTGCTCTTTTATCTTTGGGACATGTTTTAGGTTTTGCACCTCACACTGATACCCTGTTAAGGTGCATCCTTTGAAGCACCAACACACACTGACTACCTGTATGCTGATTAACCTTTTCAATCTGAGGTCTAAAACTGTGTTTTAGTGCTAGTTCCAATTATCTGCCTCTCAAAGTCTCTAATAAGCTTCAAATATGGAGTTTTTTTTTTTTTTAGAATAACCAGGATTGTTTGACAATTTTGGTGTGAACAATTGCATTTGCAATTTATGACGAATTATATACAGAATAACGGTTTGTCTAGAAAAATGATGTTTATAAGATGCTATTTATTAAAATTCTAAAAGCTGTAAAGCATGAAAGCTCATTACAGAACAGTAATTCAGATAATGAGTGAAAATACTACAGGGCTGACAACAGTCTTTGAACTAGAATATAATACAGGGTCAAGTTTTGAAAGTGTAAAAACAAACATTTACTCAAAGAAACTGTTAATTGGATTTTACAAGTTAAACCATTTTACTAATCTGCCTCCCTTCAAAAGGGTAAAGGGTCAACACCTAGACTGTGAATAGTTTGCAAAAGCATCATAACAAAAGTAACTACTTAGAAAACTATTTTCAGTCACTTCCTTCATTAATGGAAAGTGGGAAACAACCAAACTTTGATGCTGATATCTTGCTTAGATTGCCTCAACAACATGAAAGGACAGATTACAGCCACACACATGATTAGGGGTGCACCGATCCGATGTTAAAATCGGATATCGGTCCCGATATTGACAAAATAGCTAGATCGGGGATCGGAAAAATTAACAGATCCACGGGCCGATCCAGTTTTGTTAGTTTTTTTTCCCTCTGTCGCACGTGTGTCGCATGCTGGAAGAGTTGAGCGTACAAATAAATAAGAATTCAATACATTACATCTATGTTATTTTGTCTTAATTAGGAGAGTAATGTTCAGTTAGGAAAGTCTGGTGCATTTAGTCTCTTCCACATGGTGGAAGGAAGGTATAAGGTGGAAGGTATACAGTGTATTATTAATTCAACAACCGGATCGGTATCGGGTATCGCCCAGGCATCGGTATCGGGACTGAAAAAGTCGGATCGGTGCATCCCTACACATGATAGCTCATTTTGCTCTTCAGGACTGGGGGTTATTTTTTATTTTGACTGACAGCGAGATATGCCAATCGGTACATGAGGAAGCATCCATAGGGTAAATCAGCCACTTGATTCACAAAGCCAGAAACGATACCATTAAAATATAAATATAATACAATGTAGAATTTTACCAGAGAAGTTTGAATCATTTAAAATGTCAGCTGCTCCATTGGATACAAAAAGGTCTCCTGGTGAAACATCCAATCCGGGCAAGCTGACCACCACAGAGCTTCGTCTCCTTTCATGGAGCCTAGGGGAACTGTAAACAGGTGTTACGTCTTCAGATGGTATTCCACTTCTTTTTTGGCTGACAACCACACTAACATTAAAACTGGCAGGCAGTAATGCTTGACATTTTCAAAACAGCCTCACAGGACATCTGAGATTCCCTGTGACAAGAAGACCCACTATTATTCTACTGTAAATGTAATACCGCACAAAGAGAATAGACAGGAAATAACAGAATTCCTTTTGTCATTTTACATGGTTGAAATACCACTGAAATACCATCTGCATTGTGAAGATTTGGTGATTAACATGAGGAGCAGAAATTATGAAGGATAAGTGTTATGTGTGGACAGCTGATTAATGGATCACCCTATTTGTGTGGAAGGAGGCGAGCTGCCAGTGTGTGCCAGTTATAATCCTCTTGGTCTCCTTTTCATTGTTAGTAACCAAGGCATGGCTTTGGCTGAAAAAACACCTTTTAGCCTCAGGCAAAGCTCAAACAGCCACTGTTCTCAAGTGTTTTGACTTATCCTCTGATGTTGTACTTCAGGGATTACTGCTGAAAGTAAAATGGAAGTGTTAAAATTAAAAACCAAAGACCCTCATAAATGTAATTCAATTATGTTATAGAGGTGAGCGTGATATTAAATGTGCTGACTAAATATTTTGAAAGGGCATGGCCACATTAATATTTTCCTTTGTTACAAGAATGAAATGAATCTAAACGTAGCAAAACTTAATTGTTGACTGTGTGACTTCAACAATAACAATCCAAACTGTGCCAATGCTAACAAGAGGTTTCCAGTCATTTAAACTAAGCTGCACAGCAACCAGACAAGCTGGTTTTGCCAAAGGTATGGTTCCCTTTTAGCACGGTGACACTGATTGACAGCAGGGTCTTGCCTTTAAAAAGAAGAGTTTAAGAGTTCAAAAGCAGATGGAAAATGGTCTGACAAAGGAGAAATAATAACACAAAATCGGAGTTACAGAATCCACTTCACACCAATGTTAGATTGTACAGTAAACGCATCCTCATTACATCGGGTTAGATCAACACGTGTAACGGTTAGGGGTGTTGAAATGAGTCACTGCATCAATACTTCGCGATGCCGACCTAGACGGTTCTGCATCGATCCAGTGACAGACCATAATCGATTATTGCCTACTGATGTTACTTGTTTTTGCCTTTTGTCTGCTGTGTTCAGACTCCGCTGCATTCAGGAAGTGTCTTTTTTAAGAGCAGATACAATAAAAAGGGGCGTTCATACATATCTGACTGCTTGAATTTGTTGATGAAACCCAAGTGTAGCAATACATAATAATATTGAGGAGGTGACACATTGTGATGCATTGTGACATTGAATCGATTCGAATCGTTGACAGGATAATAAAATCCAAACGTGAGACCAGCGAAGATTCACACCCCTAGTAATGGTAAAGGTTATCAGGACATGATAAGGAAGCCTGGCTTACAGATAAGAGCTAATGACCCTGTTTATAACAATACAATAAAGTGGAGCAGAAGTACAAGCAAGGGGAACAATGCTGGTACTGGTTTGTCTCTGTCTACCATTATATGTAAAATCGGCTTTGTAGACATGACTTTCTCCCTCTTATAGCTCATAATATCCCCTCATACAGTAGCTGCATTTGCACAAGCAGCAAACAAGACTAACTCCAATACACATGTAGGCCACATGACTGCAGGGCCAACCTGTGCAACTGAGCAGGAGAACACTGACACGTTTTTTTCTCAAGAACACTTTTGTTGAACTGTGAAAGCACCAATTGTTCATTGCTCCCACTGGCAGGGACTGTGTTCTCCCCAGGTAAACTGATACAACCCCCTCCTCCAGATCAATGTATAGGCAGGCAGCGATGCTATGACAGACAATAGTCAGCAGCAGCAGCACCTGAGCACTGTAGAGGATGCGTGGCTAATGGGACAGTAAGAAAGGCACGATTACTCCTCTAAACCAGGTCAGTGCCTCCTTGCAGTTCATTCCACAGCATTCTCACAATGACATCTTGTTGTTGTGTGACCACTCAGAAAGCTTTCTCTGTGTTAGCCTCTCTGCCACTGACAGTACTTGTAAAAAATGGGTGTTTTGTTCCCCGCACAACAAGAGAAAATAATGATGCCCAAAAACAAAACTGTCCCAACCAATGGCTCGCAGGGCCCAGTCACTGTAAGAGGCACAGTGCCAGGGTGCAATTACAGGGACAAAAGCTGCCTAATTATCCAGTGAGGGGAAGAGCCCGGCAGCCCATTAGGAGGGGTGTGGGTGGCAGTAAGAGAAAACAGCCTTAATGAGGGTTTGTCTAGCCCCATACATAACCATGGGACTCTCAAAACGTAACCCACCAAGCTTATGCTCCATTAACAAAGACGTGAATGACAATGAATGAACAATAGGGCTCCTTAAACCAAAGGTCCAATCATCCTCACTCACGAGCATAGAAGGCATGGCACTCATGATGCTGAATGTTGTAGCTCAAATTTACGTGTTAAAGGGGTGGTTCAGAATTTTGGACATAGTACCTCATTTCCAAGTTAGCCAGTGTGTTATTTATCTGTGGAGACCGTTTTCAACACTTTTCATCCAGTCCTTCCAGTTGCAGAGTTCGCTGGTGCTAGGCTAGCGCAAGTCAACAGTATCTGCTAGCCTGCCACTAAAAACAGTCTTACCCACTCCACAGTACACCCAAGGCAAATAAATCATAACGCCAGACTATCGATGTAAATGTCTGTGTTGATAGAATAATGTTAGAAATAAAACTACCCTTATATCTCAATGATTGCATTACATTTTGAGGGACTAGTTTCTCAGCAGCGGCGGAATTTTACTTTGCTCCGGTTAGTAGTACTGCACCGAAAAATAAACAGAGAAGCGCACTACAGTCGGGACACCTAGTAGTAGCCTAGTACAGTAGTATTGAAGCATTGGATTGGAAACTAAGGACTAGGCAACATGGTGATTCAGTGTGCATTTAGAAATTGTAAAAATAAATCAAACAGATGGACACCACAAAGTTTCCACAAATTTCCATTGGGAGATCCAGAAAGGAACCAACTGTGGCTTCTTGCTGCTGGCTTGGACATCAAGACACCGGCGGAGACTCTACTCAAGTGGCGAATATGTAGTGATCATTTTAGACAAGACGACTTTGAAAAACCCCGCAATCTAAAGGACCACAAGTCACTGACAACGAATGCGGTTCCATCCGTCTTTCCAGATGCACCAACAGCTACTGATGAACAGGTAATAACTTTTGGTAGGCTACTCTAGCTAATAAAGCTAGCCCCTTTCATAACGTTAGCCTAGCTGCTACTGATAGATTGAGACTGACAATGTTAGTGGAGATAACGTTACAGTTCAATGCATTGTGGAAAGTGACAACGTTAGCTAACGGTATAGCTACACTCTTGGTAGATACCTGGCTGGGCTAACCGCTAACTTTAGGTAATTGCTGACAGAAAAGTCATGTAAGCTCGGACAGTTTACATGCAAATTGCAGCGGCAGGTAAATAAACTTGCGTGATTGTCATGTAAACCGGCTTTCTCGGTAGCCTAGGTAATATCACTCCGCCGCTGCTGTAGCCTATGCTACCTACAGGGAACAAAGTATAACTATTGCAATGCGATGCAAGGGTAGTTTTATTTCTAACATTATTCTATTAACACAAACACTTACATCGATAGTCTGGCGTTATCATTTATTTGCATCGGGTGTACTGTGGAGTGGGTAAGACAGTTTTTAGTGGCAGGCTAGCAGATACTGTTGACTTGCGCTAGCCTAGCACCAGCGAACTCTGCAACTGGAAGGACTGGATGAAAAGTGTTGAAAAAGGTCTCCACTGATAAATAACACACTGGCTAACTTGGAAATGAGGTACTATGTCTGAAATTCTGAACCACCCCTTTAAGGAAATGATGTTGCACAGATATTTTTGAAACAGCTGTGGTTTACTATGGAAATTAGAGATTAATCAAAAACATATATATATATATGTGCACACTGTAGTCCACCTTATCAATTACAGGAAATGTTTTTACTACATTGCTGATATGCAAACATGTTCTCACAAGCTTGAAAGGGAAGTCCCTGTGTTTTTGGCTATGCTAACAGCCCACAGACAACATGCAAAACAGTCCAAGGTACACGTACCTATTATGGCAAAGCTCTTTCTCCTGCAAAAAGAGAAGAAATACTACATCAGTCAATGAAAAACTTCAAATTGTAACCATTCTATACACTAAGACATCACTATTTGCTGAAAACATACATAACTGTAAATGTGCTGAGATGATTAACGTCTCCTTAACATGCTTTGAAGTTCCAGTGTGTAAGCAAAACAAGTTCAAATCAGATACACTTTTTTTTCTCCAAAGCTGTTATACTATATATTATATATTATATTATACTATTTACATACCATAACAGCACTATCTTACTGTGCACTCAGCATTAAATTGAGGGTGCAAAGACCTCCAACTGCTAACGACACCGCTATATCAGTTTCAAAGACATTCAAATTTGAATCAGTGTTTTAAGTGGTCGCTTGGATTCAAAAGCCTCTGATATCTGAGGAGAATGTCGGGACTCTATTGAGAATGTGCTCAGTTGAATACCACGAGCTGATGAATAGATCTCCCCATTATCTTTTTCCATCGCTCACTGACCCCTCTATTATTGGGTGACTGCTGACTGCGGTGAATAGGGGCCCAAGGAGAGCACTTCCCAGGGTCCTCCAGGCAGTGGGTTTGGTCAGAGCTGTCAGTGCATGTAACTGCTGATTCATTTGCTGTCAAAGCTCGCATTGTGAGTGACCACCACAGGAGGTAAGGCAGCATGAGGGAGAGAAGGTTTCCGCAAGGAAGGAATTTTTAACCATTTAATTTATAGGCTTTGGATAAAAATCCTCACCAGACTAAAGCACATAGCTTGTGGTGATGGTGGGGAGAGGTTTGCATTAGGAGTGCATGATATATTGACTCCATATCATTATCGTGATATCACGTTGCGCAATATTATATTGAAAGCGTCGCGATAAGTATACAACATTTTGTTTATTTTGTGGAGCGCTGCGTCCCGTCCGTTGGTGGTGTGGCTTAGTTGTGTTTGATTTAGACGCCACTTGAAACGCTGTAATGATCATGTTTCATTGGCCAGTTACCGTGCCACTTGCACATGTTAGTGCACGTCAGCGCACGGGTCCACTACGTGACAAACTCTACGGAGCGTACCACATGTGTGCATATTTCGACAGAGTGACAGTGTAAGTGAAAAAATAGATAGAGACAACAAAACGGAACGAATCAGACAAGCGAAAGAAAAGTTGTGTCCTGTTCTCTTTATTTATATATTTTATACTGTACAACCAGTAAAACCTGTCCTGTTCTGTAGACATGGTCGTTATTTATTTATTCATGTCAGTCCGTTGAAATAAACCTTGTGTTGTAAGAAAATTTGTTTAATTTGTTATGAATCTATTTTGATGCGTTTTCCTGTAACTTTTGTAATTTTACCTATGTTTAAAAATATCGAAATGAATATCGATATCGCAATATCACATTTTGTTAATATCGTGCAACGCTAGTTTGCGTGATGATTAGAGAAACAAATGATTATATCCAGACATGCTTTATTTAAAATCCCACAGACGACTGGTAAAAGCTCACCTGTTCTCCACTTTCAGGAAATCCAAAATCTTTAATAATAGTAGGATGAGCACTGTGACATTCTTGTCTCTTGGAAGTGACACCGTTGTCAAAAGTCTTTGATCTACGTGACCTGGTTTTCTGTCGGCTGGAGCAAGAAATGGGCCGATGATTGTGACAGATCTCTCCATCAGAGAGTGGGCTTGCTGCAAGAGGAGATTGGCCTCTGTGTACTAGGGACAGGGGGCTTATGGGGGGTTTTGTGCTCTCAGAGGAAGGCTCCTCCTGAGTGCTCCCCATCATGACAGGATCCCGGATATCCAGAGGACGTCTGGTGCTCCTCATCCTCCTCAAGGTGGGAGATGTGGAGATGCGTGCAGGGGCCTGCCGGTCAAACTGGAAGAAAGGTGCGACCAAGCCATCAGTGTCCACCAGGGACGAATTTCTCTGCTTGGAGTGTGTCCGTGTGAGATCTATGTGCATTATGACCGGGTTGCTGGTCTGACACTCCTTGTGCTGAAAAGGCCCCCAGTCCGTTTGGGTCTGTACATTTGCCACACCTGTGGTGACAACTTCATTTCCAACCCACTCAATGTAACTCCAGTCCAGCTTCTTCTCAACATCCTGCTCTTTATCCTGTAGAATAACGTGCTTCAGCGTAGACATTATAACCTCAAAAGCATTGTAGTGCAGCAGAAAACGTGTGATCTAATGGCCTGGTCGCTTCGCCTCCTCTGAGTTACGGTCAGATGATAATCTTGTTGCATTCCAGCACTGTTCACACCGTTCACCTCTCAAACTCCTGGGGGGGGGGGGGGGGTAGAAAATGTGTCAATACCCACAAGCAAAATGAAGCAGGGTGGGCTCAACTTGCCTCCTAATCTTCTGAAAGGGGATTTGAGCTGGGTTGAAAACGGTCAGTTGGCAGTGAAGTACCCTTAAAAAGATAAAGTGTGTGTTAAGTGTGCATTAACACATCAGTGTGAGGGGGGGGGGGGGGGGCAAAACTGGTGGAGTAGACTTGGTCAATGGGGGAACAATCTATTTCAGTGTACAGTAACTGCATAGTCAATCTAAGTCTTGACAATGTGGTGTGAGACACAAAGAGCCGAAAGCAGCCATGCACCTTCATTTCAGCTTTCCTGTCCCAGACTGTAGTCTGGTCAGCTGTATGTAGCCTACACTGATATTGATTTTCTCTTTTGATAGCCGACTAAAGGTAGGCCTACAACACTAACCCACTCGTTTTTATACCCACCTTTCCACCAGATTAGGTCAATTTCATTGTTTATTCAAAGCCGCGCGCGCAGTTAACTCGGCACATCCACGAGGCAACAAAGGTAAAAGAATGAATAATGTATAAGAAAGTTTACAGCGATAATCAACTGCGCTGAATTTCATCTGACGATGAAAGCAGAAACCGCACGTGCTTGGAAAAGAAGCTCGTTAAAATGTAAGAAGGCTGGTTTACTTACATCTGCCGGCACCTCGCGACGGCTTGAAGACTGGCGGTGAAGTGAAGTGTGATCGGGAGAGTCCTGCTGCTGTCGGAGGTAAAAAAAGAGTAAGTGCAAGATGAAGCTCGCAGATTTCAGAAGGAGAAATTCTCCGACGGTGTTTAGTTTTCTGACAAAAAAAAGAAGCAGGTCTGTGTGGTGCGGAGTGAGGGAGAGTGTCCTTGTCCGGAGCTGGTGGAAAGGTGCGACTGCACTGCTGCACTGCCTGCATCAATACTCTCTCTCTCTCTCTCTCTCTCTCTCTCTCTCTCTCTCTCTCTCTCGCTCTCTCTCTCTCTCTTTCTCTGACCTCTCTCTCTCTCTCTCGCTCTCTCTCTCTTCTATTCAATTCAATTTTTTTTTCAATTCAAAGGGGCTTTGTTGGCATTACAATTACAATTCAAACAGTAGGCCTAAAATGAACACACACCATTAAGATTGATTTATATTAATCATAAAAACATATCGTGTGTGTGTGTGTGTGTGTGTGTGTGTGTGTGTGTGTGTATGCTTGTTTTACTATATTCGTGGGGTCCAAAAACCGGGGAATACAGTATACTTGTGGGGTCTGCACAGCCTTGTGTGGCCCAACATGCTGGACCCCGCAAGGTTAAAGGGCTGTTTGAGGATTACGACTTGGTTTTAGGATTAGGGTTAGAATTAGGTTATGGTTATGGTTAGGGTGAGGGTAAGGGTTAAGGTTAGGCATTTAGTTGTGATGGTTAAAGTTAGGGTAAGGGCTAGGGAATGCATTATGTCAATGACGGGTCCCCACAAAGATAGTGAAACAAATAGGTGTGTGTGTGTGTGTGTGTGTGTGTGTGTGTGTGTGTGTGTGTGTGTGTGTGTGTGTGTGTGTGTGTGTGTGTGTGTGTGGTGATTCATATTGGGCAGCAAGATATGACCTCTCTCCTTCTCCCATGAGTATTTTTAATTTTGAGAGGTCATTCAGCTCTTTGAAATCTGAGATTACGGAGTTGAACTTGATAAATGTTCCTTGTTTTATTGAATGTTTTACATTGTAGGAGAAAGTGCATCTCTGTCCCAACCTCACAGTGACCACATGTTCTGTTTTCTTTTGGTTGTCATGCTTTTTTGTGTTTTCCTGTTTCGATTGCCAGTTTGTGGTGACTAAAGCCTGTACTTGGTTAGGATCTGTCTCTGCTTTCTATCTCTGACGGTATAGAGATATTCAGCTAATTCATAATCTCTTTTTAGTGCCAGATAGCATTCTAATCTACTTTGGCTTAGTTTCTTATTTTCAATGGTCCAGATAGGTTTCTGACATTATCTCTCTCTCTCTCTCTCTCTCTCTCTTTCTCTCTCTCTCTCTCTCTCTCTCTCTCCAACCCAAGGGACAAAATTAATTGCAATTATTTACTAAATTACATGTATTAATCTATTTTGGTCACAGTGGTATTGTAGGAGATGGAAACAACACTCTATTCTACCTTAGTATAGGAATATAAGCAAATGTACAACTGCTGGCCTTTTAGTTATATTGTATTGACCATACACTATATACGTTCAAAATGTGCCCCTATTTTCATCACTGGTTCTCACCATTGACATTCAATTCTTAAAATGTTGTTAAAAATGTCATCATATATATGCTGTATATTCTTTAATCTTTTAAAGAATATTTGTATGCAACAATTTGTTTTTCTTTCATTATAGTACATTATGTAATAGTGATATAGTTAAGTAGGCCATGGTGGAAGAAGTACTCCTTTTACTTAAAATATTAGCAACAAAAATATGCTTGAAGTGTCAAAAGTAACTGAAATGTATTGTAGTAGAGGTGTAGCCTAGTACAGTAGCCTAAAATGCAAATAACTCAAGTAAAGTACCTCAAATTTGTAAAGAACTTGAGTAAATGTACTTAGTTACTTTTCAACACCAAGACTACCTTTTCTATTGTACAGTGTGTATATAGTGTAGTAACGTGAAAATCATTTGTTGTATGTTTTTCTTCCATTCTTAATTTTATCACAGCATACACACATACTACATACATTTTATTTTTAAAGATATACATTTTAATTTTGCAGTTTTATTTCTCTCACAATATGAAATAAAAAAATAGTGACTGTAAAGTACAGTACTATTTTCTGTTGGAGGCATTGTGTCAAAATGACTACTACACACATCAGGGCTTTAAAGATGTAACTTCCAAGCAGACATAAACTAGTTTGTGTGCCAACATGAAATAATTTTACAGCATTAAAAAGGTCAGTAGTAATATGTGATGGAAGACTAGGCTATAAACATCA
The DNA here is from genome assembly GCF_008315115.2 of Sander lucioperca. NCBI lineage: Eukaryota > Metazoa > Chordata > Actinopteri > Perciformes > Percidae > Sander > Sander lucioperca. Next base: position 16,447,845 of record NC_050179.1, read on the forward strand.
ACACCTCTTTCAGGGACTCCAGGGCATTTTTCTGGTATTCCTCTGGTTTCACTATTCCTATATCGTTTTAAAAAAATAATTTAAAATTAGTTTTTTATTTATCTATAATGTCTCTGAAATCTATTAATGTTTAGGCTATGTCTTACCGATGACTATGCCATATATATTTAAATGTGTGTCACCCTGAATGTGACTGAGGAACCAGTCGTTGGCACCAGTATGGTATGAAAAAACCTTCAGTGGTCCATTTCAGGAAAGCAAAAGAATTACCTGTTGATTCAGGGAAGTGAACACTAGAGGGCGATATAGGTCTGAATAAGGGATTGCCTGTATGAGTAGTAGTCTAACCCCTTTGAGGCATGATCTCTAGCGGCCCCCGGTGTGTCAATAAAGGTACTACATGGAAATGTCCAAAACCACTGCCATACTTCTTCCATGGTATGGGGTTCCATTTATGCCAAAATTAAGTCGAAATGCTTACTGTCTGTCCAGTCCCGGCGTTATGGGCGGGCTTTAGGGGGCCGGGCCCGCCCCCAGAGTCTGCTGTGCCCGCCCTGGACGGACGAGCCCTTTTTTAACTGACAAGCTTGATTGGTTTGTCAAAACTGATGCGGTTCAAATGGAAATTGACATGCAGCCTGCATGTCAGGAAGCTATCGGGAATTTGTATGAGAGAATAGGTAGCTTAATGTAAACTAAAGAGATAATTTAGGCTATGGATATATGGCGTTTCCTTAATGTTAATCAACGAGCTCCAAGGTTGGTGGAAGAAATTGACAAAGACGGCAAAAGTACAGGGAGTAACGTTAGTTCTGAAGTTGTCACTGCCATAGCTAGCATTAGCCACGGTGCTGCTAGCCGACACTGTAACCCAAAGCAAGGGTTGTGTGCAATAGTTGTATGTTTAGTGTACATACTGTGCAGTGAAAATTAAGTCACTCTGCTGTTATGCTGTTTCAATACCAAATAAAATCTGTTAAACGTGTAGACCTGTATGCATTCATTCAATGCTCATTTGCAAGATAATTAACATAATGTTACATGATGAGATTTATTTAATTTGTGCCCCCCCAAAAATAATGGCATGCCCGTCCGTGAATTTGTGTCTGGAGCCGGGTCTGTGTCTGTCTATGTGTCAATGTCCATGTCTATGTCTATGCTTACTGTCAATGTCTATGTCTATGTCTATGCTTACTGTCAATGTCTATGTCTATGTCTATGCTTACTGTCAATGTCTGTCTATGTCTATGTCTGTCTGTCTATATCGATTGCTCACATGACTCAACATTTGTCTTTGTCAACTCAACTCCTGTCGTCTGTTGCCCTCCTTGTCATTTGACTGTGTTGTCTTGCTGTGTCGTAGCACTCTGTCGATGCTTTGTGTCGTAGCACTCTGTCGATGCTTTGTGTCGTTACTATGCGTCGTTTCACTCGGCCGTTGCTACGTGTCGTTGCTATGTGGTGTTTCAATGTGTTGTTATGATTGTCATCCTGAAGTGTCGACTTACTGTTATCAAGTTGAGGAGATTTCCCAGCTACAAGGGGAACGTTCCACACACGGTGGCCCTGCAGCCGTGGCAACAGGGCCTGCCATTATTATCCCATCTTAAGGTCATACAACCTTTTTTTTACATTCAAGTGACCTCACTGCAGCACAAATATTCTAATAGCTCAGTTTTTCCTGAAAAAAATGATGTTCATAGATTGACTGTAGACAACAGGGTTGATGTTTTACAAGCTTTTTTAGAAAATAAAACCAGACGGACAATGAATTGTAAAAATGACCTCAGGTTCCTGAGGCAATTATTGCAAATTATTTTCAAACAGCTTGCCACATTAATAAGACCAACGAGAATATCAGGAAAGTTGGCTAAAAGTAATCTGAATGGGCTGCAGTATAGGCTAATTATAAAATAATAATAACATAAATCTAATAGCATAATAGTTCAATTGTTTTCACAAAATGCACTGAAACACCAGGTCAACACTGGTCAACATAATGTCCATTGTAGCATAACAATAGCCCCCAAAAGTCTAAATTAGTTATTATTGTCTCTCATTACCAGATCACAATGGGATAATATTGGCAGGTTCTGTTGCCACGGCTGCAGGACCACCGTGTGTGGAACGTTCCCCTTGTTTAGCTGGGAAATCTGCTCAACTTGCTAACAGTAAGTTGACACATCAGGACGACAATCATAACACATTGAAACATCACATATAGTAACGTCCGAGTGAAACGACACATAGCATCAACATTACACATAAATGCATATTAAGAATCTAGTAATGACATTATTAGTTTCTTAATATGTATCGGCATTATACTGTTGTAGAGAGGCAGACCTGGGAAAGAATCTTTGTGCATACCTTATCCATCCCTGGCAATCATCTGCAGATATGTCCAGACATCCAGCATCTATTGCGTCCAAGAGGGACATCTGATCATCTGGCTGGTGATCAGACACTTTCCACTTCCATTCAGGAAAATAATTCCTCTGTGGTTTTGGAGAATAAGGTGGAAGGAAGGAAAACCATCCTGGGATGAGCCTTGAACCACTCTGTGACTGGAAGAGAATAGTGAAACACCACATAGTCCCACACAATTTCAAAACGTCCTGGATTCTGCCTCACTTGGCACACATATTTTATTTTATAGAGGTCATCAAGGAATGAAAATAGGTGCTCGGTCTTTAATGTCCCAATAAGCAATAAGCATTTTTATTTTTTGACTTAATTTTAGATGTAGTCTAGATGTAGCAGAATGTGGCAAATTGCAATCCAATTTACAGTCATTTAGTGGTATGTAGATTTAACACATTTTTATAATAATATGTAGACATGTGCAAAATGGAGTCTAAATACACAGTTTGGTGGTGGTTGACTTTGAGTGATTAAAAAAAAACAGATCAGGAAATTGTGAAAGGTGTGGTCATTGCATTGTAAACTTGTGTGACTAAGCAATGAAAAGTGATCCACAGTTTAGTCCACACACTGACTGTTGTGCTGACTGTGTGAAGAATTTTGAATTAGGTGAAGTCACTACTGAGAAATGTTTATGCCCATATATTCACACATTATATCATGCAATATTCCAATATAAACAACAAGTACGCCTAGGTAATCTGTTAAGCAGACTTTATGATGCATTTGACCTATATGTACACTGCGATGTATATTTTCTTCTAACAATTATATTTTCAGGATTTTTAAGAGCGCCTGCACCGAATAAAAAACAAAACATGTCATTGAACGGAATTGGCTCGCAGCCCTGACAGCAGCAGTCTCCTCCCCCTGAAGTGGATGTGAAGAAGAGCACCCTCCGGTTTGTCTGACATACAGGAAGAAGTTGAAAGAGTCTCAAAAACACAGCGCTGCCTTTAAAACTCGCCACCAGTTTCTTTTGCACTTTTGCTTTTCCCCCCCCTTAGTCGACTTGCTGAAATGTAGAGCTGGAAGAATGAATCTGAATCTGAGGACTGCTGCTGATCTGGAGGCTCTGTAACGTGAGGATTACTTCACCCGAAGAGAAGTAGCCTACCAGTCGTTTTTAAATGGAGAAACCGGGACAAATCTAAAACGTATATTAATTGAACGAAAATGTCAGAGCACAGGTCTAGTTTTCTTCACATTGGAGACATTGTGTCTTTGTACGCGGAGGGCTCGGTGAATGGCTTCATCAGTACTTTGGGGTAAGTTCCTCTTATGTGCCTTTTACTTTCTACTCACTGGGGACTCCATATGGATTAATCCTCATATCTTTACTACTTCCACGTTACATCTGACGCCACTTCATGCCTCTCTTCATGTTCACTGGAAACTGCTTTTAGTCAAAACTTAAAGTGCGACTTGTGGCCAAGGCCTGTCAGCGCGCAAACTGCTGCCTCTCAGGAAATTCTTCACGTTTACGCAAATGTAACAGGAATGCAAAGCAGCGTGTTACCCAGGTAGAAAAGTCGTTGGTTTCAAGCAGATCATTTTACTGTGGTGCCCAAAGAAGGGTCAGGGGACCCAGAGGGCGACAGTAGGTGGTGCCAGGGGGGGTCCTTAGCAAAATAATGGAGTTTCACTATTATTATTTGAAGTTAGGATAGTTGTGATGGATTTGAATGGTGCTCACACCTTCTCACCTACAGCATAAAGTTACTCAGTTATGTAGACCATTAAACAAAACACTTAAGAGACATTTAGACATTTACAGATAGTTTGATTGTGTCTATGTGAGTTATCTGACCCTAAATGAACACTGCATTATCTCCTCTGATAATACTATAAGGATATCTATTATTTACGTGAGTAATTGAGGAAGCCATGTCCTATGTTGAGAGCGTTTCATACACTTTGAGGTGTCCTTGTGATCTTCTATATTATGTAATATAGTATAGCAGCCAACTTTAGAAGAGATCTGAGCCACATTATGATTTTGGAGAGAGTGATTTGCAAGATTCAGTCACTAGGCCATCGTTTAAAGCATTGGTGACCAACCCTAGTGGTCAGGACCCCTTCAATGCGCCACAAGATAAAACTGAGGGCCCACAAGTAAAGAAATGGGACAGGAGAGAAGAAAAAAACATTACTTTTTTATTTAATCTATCAGACTTTTTACTAATCTTTGCTTTGTTTGTGAAATACTCTGTAGTCTAACAATTGCTGACTGCACATAGACATTTAGTTTATAATGAGGGTTTACAAGTGAACACTGCTTCATTTCACCCACATGCGTTTGGGAACCACTGCTTTAAAGTGTGATGTCAGTTTTTATTTTGCCTTTAGGTTTGTCATATAGCTTATGCTGACAGTTGTCAGTCTGACTTTATATTTTAGGCTGTGTGTAGGTGTGTTTGAAACTGCTTTTCATTGTGTCATTCGTCACACAGTAGTGCAAAAAAACATTTCACCAGCAGTTTGTTTGGCTGTAGTTCCTCCTGAGCTGAAAGCTTCCGTGCAAGGTGGAATACCTTGTGGTTCCTGGTGCACTCTGGCCTCTGAACCTGCAGAAAATGAGTGGAAAGATCGACTGGCCCTGAGGAATGAGTGTACCACACCCACCACCTCTTCCTTTTCCTTCTGTTCACTCTCACTCTTTTCCTTTCCTCTCCCTTAAATTCTTCCTCTTACAAACAGTAACTTCCCAACAGGTGGCATACTCTGATGTTAAAGCACCTTCTCTAACGCCTTGTGCTGTGGAAGATCAAAACAATTAAATGTCTTGGAGAAAATGGCAGCTAAAAAAACATTAGCACCTTACACTGTCTGCAACAATGTTCCTTGGCTGCCTCACTAGGACAGCACACAGTCAAACTACTTTCTTTAGCTGAAACGCTCCCTTAACTGTAAAGGCCTGTGCTAATGCAAATGAAAGTAGCAGCAGCAGCACACACAGGAGCTGTACATTTGAAAAAGCAAAAGTGCACAGCGGCTATTGTTCACAGCTCTTGTTGTTGTGAAACAAGCAGTCAAACTCTTATCAACGATTCAATAACTCATGTAGTTTGACAGCGGAGCGCCGAGTATGTTATCAACGGCTGTGCTGTGCCAGAGCTCACCAAGGCCCAGAGAGAGAGAGAGAGAGAGAGAGAGAGAGAGCGGCAGACCCTGCAGGAACCTCTCTGAGCCACAGCCCCTGAGCACAACGTAACCTCGGCTAAGGCCACTCATGCCCTTGTTTGCTTTGCGAGTTCCTCACACACCTTACATTGCAAACACTCAAAAGCCAAATGACCTCTGAGTTTCCTATAAGGTCAGAACCATTAATTGATGTTGACCTTTTGGATTTTGTGGTCATGATCAGAAAGCATCACTTTGGAGAGACAAAATATATTTTTGATTGATGGTAATCAATCAATTCACTTTCTTGTGGACCTGTAGTGCTTATATAAGAGATGGCCTACATTATAGGACAAATATAGAATTATTCTGTAATCATTATTTAAGTGGTTTTGTGTATGATTATTTTCCCATTTTATTTATATGTTCCATAAGAAAGGAAATAATGACAGGATACATTTAATGAGGAAGTGCATGACTCAATTAGATTACTATGCTGCTTTATCAGCACGTTGAAACATGCAAAAACAGGCAGGGTGTCAAATCTCTTACACTTTTCTTACAGACGAGTCATTCCTCTGTGCACTTTAGCTTTTTCTTTGAAAACACTGTCATAACGAACCTATCAGACCTGCTATTCTGCATGGATTACATGCTGTATTTTTTTTTTTCTTTCTGCATTGTTGTCTCAGTCCGCTCAACACAACAGCAGTGGAGCTAAAATTAGCTTGCTGTGTCAAGCCTGGTATCATTGGTTCATGTTTAACTCAGTTACAGAGCAAACCCTTGCACTAGCTGAGATAGTCAGGCCTCTCAAAGCCTCTCTGTTTAAACCAAAGCCTGTCTCTCAGCGGACTTAAGGTTACTTATTTATGAGCTGGAGGGACATTTCCAGAGAGCCTTCCTGTTTAGCCATTTAGCACTTGATTCTGCTTCCTGTTGGCCTCTATTGTGTCTCATTTAGATGTAACTCTGATACAGAGTTGGAAGAAATAATACACAGCCCATGGATTGACGCTGATCAACTGCCGTAGCATTAATAGGAAATGGCTCCGCTCACTTCAGCAGGGCTGCCAGCTTTGTGTGAATTGGAGGAATTGTGCATTGCATTATGTTTCTCCTCAGTGGACGGGATGAATGAATGTGCTTGTGCACCTCGGCCTTTGGTGCAAATGGGATAAAGGGAATGGGATGATATGGATGTGGAGCTGCCGGTGTCATAGAATATATTCCAGCAGGATGATAAAGCCATCTGTGACTGTAAAACTGCAAACAACCTACACACACTGTATATCCTAAAAAAACTTCCTCAGACACTGTGACCCTTGCCCTCAGAGAATTACACCTAGTTCTCAACTGTGTACTTTTACACCAGATTATCTCACATTTGCTTTCTTATATTGAGCCTTGTCTTGACTTGAGTTAGATTAGAGTTACTCCAGAACTAAATTAAGTCTCAAATAAAACAAAGCATTTACTCTAAATATCTGTCATCATCTCCATGACTCTGTCAGCCAAACGTGTGAATTTCACTGACCTGATGTGTAGGGATTGACCAATACTGTTTTTTCAAGGCCAATACCGATTATTAGTAGTTAATAAAACCGATAACCGACATTTGAAACCAATATGCATTAACAGTGTCAAAATTAAGATTTTTGCAATGTTACAAAATGCTTTGAGTAATTATTTAATAAATGACAAACTTTCAACATAATACCGAGCAAAAGATAGTCAGATGGTGTTGTGGGCGGGACATTAAGTCAGACTCAGTGGTGAGTGAAACCGAAGCAGAGGGACAGACAGCTATCACTGAGTCAAGGCAGCGCACTTCTTAATTAACTATCGGTTATCAGGCAAATAAAACGCTGATACAGGTCATTGAAAACGGCCCGATAATCGGTCTATCCCTACTGCTGTGCATTACTATACCTGTCAATGAAACATGTCTAGTGTGTAAAATAGTCAGTAACTAGCAAATAAAAGGCTAGGATGTGGGAAACATGGCAGTTATTATTAACTAGATGACACCCCTCGAATGCACTCTAATCAACCCTGCACAGAAACCACAGGGTTTCCTCTGGTGGCCGCCTACATGTTTTAGGAACCCACAGTAGACTTGACAGAGAAACGCAGTCTTCAGTGGCCAATACAATGTTCACTCTCAGCTTTATTTACATTTTACACACACCATGTTGATATCTGGTTTTGTTATATTTTCTATGCATCCATGTGAAAGCCACAGACACCTGGATATCATTTAACCCCGCTTTATCCATCACGTTACAGCCTCTACACTGAGCAGATCTCCCCCCCCCCCGCTGAGCTGGAAAGCGGAGATAAAAGCGATGTTAAATTAGATGAGCTCTGTCCAGAAATGTCCAGAGCATCGGTCTATATACTGGAAGAGCTGTCAGGAGATGGATGTGATGGTGAACAGAGCCGTCACTCTTTCTTGTGTTGCCAGCTGAGCTCTTCAAAGTCAAAGTCAAAGTCTCTTTATTAGTCTCTTCATCCTGCAGGTGGCCAATCAACTGTAGAGCAAGTGTGGTTTTGAACTGCATTCAAAAGATCGGTTTTAATAGCAGTCTGAGACTCTGCTTTGTGCATTTGCATTTGACTGTGATCCCACAATTAGACTACAGTGTGTGTCATGTAAATCTTTGTGATAGGGGTGATAGAATGATTATATAGGGTATTTCACACTGTTCCTTATGGTCTACAATAGGGTATGTAACATTGGTTGGGCTGAAAATTGCCTGAATTCTATTTTATTAGGCCCTTAACTACCCTGTGAATATGGCTCTATTTGGAACAAGAGCTTTTCTTCCAAATATGGTATGCTCATGAGTATTTAGATGAGCTGCACGCTGATTGGTTTGAGCGAACCCCATAGAAACACATTGGAGACGAGACAGCAGGTCTCATATTTCAGACACTGCAAAGTTATACGTTGTTTGTCAGGCTATTTCGTTATTAAATTCACTTCTGAGACTTTTTTAAGCGAGAAATCAACTATATAAAGCTCAAATATGGGCCGTTTTACAAAAATTGATGGCTAATTGCAAATTTGGTAAGACGTGTCGGACTTTAGGAGCTCCACACAGTCTGACGTGAAAACAGCAACCTCACCCAGTGAAAGTCACCGTTTCTCGGTTACTGGACTACCGGGGCTCGGCTGGCTGCCAGCTGCCGGCATAACTAGAGTATATTTACAGTTTGAATTTCGTCATGCCACTTATATAACATATACCCCAAGGTCTTATAAAGCTAACAATGGTGTCAGATTTCAATTTAATGCATTTTTGTGAACATTAGCTAGGGATTTCATTAGCTGCTACTGTCCCTTCAATCCTATGGGTAAAGATCGGCTAGCTGCAGGCCCTGGAGCTCCATCAGGGCCTCGGCATTTTGTAGTCCAGTAACCCAGAACCGGTGACTTTGCGCGGGTATGGAGCGCCGCGGGCTTCCCTTCATGACAGAGATCCAGCTAGCTCACAGCGAGCCGGAGTCTATGAAGGACACGGGGCGGTGAGGCAGCACCGGCCGCTGTCACGTAGCCTGCTGAGCTCCTGCTGAACTGCGACACACAGTCGGACAAAATTTGCAATTAGCCATCAATTTTTGTAAAACGGCCCATATTTGACCTCTACAGTTGATTTCTCGCATAAAAAAAGTCTCAGAAGTGGATTTACCTATGCTGAAATTATGCTGATTGATGATTTTTGATTATCATTTTGTCCTTTTCTCTGCAGGCTTGTCGATGACAGGTGTGTGGTCCAGCCTGATGCTGGAGACCTGGCCAACCCGCCCAAAAAGTTCAGAGGTGTGTATGAGTGTACTAGCCGCACTGGTTTGAGGTCACACACACACACACACACACACACACACACACACACACACACACACACACAACATTGTGGTTTTAGAGAAGCTTGTATGTGTTTAAGTGGCTCCGCAGGCTGCTGGTGGGTCAATAACCATCAACCTCAAAAATGCTGTGTCACCACATTCAGACCCTTGAGTGCCACTTAACCTGACTTAACAGAGAGTGACTCCTGTGTACCTGAATGCTTCTCCTCTTCTCCAGATTGCCTCTTCAAGGTGTGTCCCATGAACAGATACTCGGCCCAGAAGCAGTTCTGGAAGGCAAAACAAGGAAAACAAGGAAACAACAATACACAGGGAGACTTGTTTAAGAAGTTACAGGTAGAGCTTTTAAAATAACAAAAAAACAACCTAAAAAAACAACAATCCCAATCTGCATCTGGATCTCCATTTTCATTTGCATCCCAAAGCTGTAGTAAATCTCTGTTTCATTACTCAGGATGCGGCTGAACTGGAGCAGAAACAGAACGATTCCGAGAACAAGAAGCTCCTTGGAGAAGTTGTGAAATACAGTAATGTCATCCAGGTACAGCCCATCTCTTCAGCAAACACCTGCGGCTTCAGATTCTCTTTAGTCGAGAGGCTTGCTTTGGTTTTCTTGTTTACCAAGGTTGTGTTACTGTAACTCAATCTCTGATACTTCAGGCAATTTCGTAAAAGTCCACAGTGGTAGTATTTGGTTTCACTGATTTCTAAAATCTTGTTTTACAGGTTGAATTGAGAAAAGCAACATGTTGCGAAAGGCAGTCTTTATTATTCCTTCAGTAAACAGGTCTTGTTCAATAATCAATTTGTTAGGGTTGACTTAAAACATTGGTATAATTTAGCCCTTAAAGTGCTCATATTATGCTTTTTGGCTTTTTCCATTTTCCTTTATTGTGTTATATATCTTTTTTGTGTGCACGTTATAGGTTTACAAAGTGAAAAAGCCCAAAGTCCACCCCAAAGGGAGCGTGGCACGCCCTCATACTCTGCTTCTGATTGGCTAGTAGTCCTTACCTAGCTACTGCACATGTGCGACTCCCAACAAAGATGGAACAGAAGTGAGATGTCTCACTCTGTAGCTAAAACGGAGAGCTCAACACACAGGATGAAAAGAGGAGCTGCAGCAATGTGCAGTACAACAAAAATATGGTGTTTTTTGAAAATTAAACCATGTAAACCTATTCTGATATAACCTCTAAATACAATTATGAACCTGAAAATGAGCATGATATGAGCACTTTAAATGGAATGGAGAAATGTGTTTTGTGGTAATACACACACTTTTTCAAATGAGGCCATATCGAATAAAATAGTAAACCAACTCTTTTGACTCAAACAAGAAGTTACCTTTTGGCGATAACCAACATTCTTATTTCTTTTTCTCCCAAAAAACTTTTCTTACTCCTGTACAGTGATGGAAAGTAACTCTTATAATACAATAACTCAGGTACTGCGCTTGAGTAGTTGAATCGACTAAAAGTTATTGACTGCTTTAGCGGCTAGTTACATTACAGATTAAGAGTTTTGTATACAAAACATATGGTGATCTCAAAATATTTTTGTTTGTCTTTGCAGAGCTGAAACGATTAGTTGATTAGTCAGTTAATCGGTTATTGATTGTCAGAAAACTATTTGATAATTACTTTAAGTCAATGTCAATATTTCATGGTCCATGGTTTAATTTTCCTCTGTAATTAGTTTGAAAATTTAAATTACATGTTTCATACTTTGAGGGTTTGGACTGTTGATTGGACAAAACATGCATTGTGAAGGTGTACATACTTTTACTAAAGTAACATTTTCAATGCAGGACTTTACTTCTATTTTTACAGTTTGGTATTAGTACTTTTACTTAAGGATCTGAATACTTCTTCCACCACTGCTCTTGCAGTATTTAAACACTATGACTCTTTTGTCTCAGCTCCTGCACATTAAGAGTAATAAGTACCTGACGGTGAACAAGCGTCTCCCTGCTTTGCTTGAGAAGAACGCCATGCGGGTTTCTTTGGACCCGGCCGGGAACGAGGGATCCTGGTTCTACATTCAACCCTTCTGGAAGCTCCGCAGCGAAGGAGATAATGTAGGTCTCTGTCCACACATTTCTATAGAAAGTACTGATCAACAACGTGACATTTCTCTCTCTTAAAAGTACTTTTTAATCCTATACAATGTCAGTTCGTTGTTCGTCCTGTCCCAGTAACATTTCTGATTTTTGTCCTTCCCCCTTTTGGCTTTAGCATCGTATGGTTAAAGGTATTGCTCCTGATTGTGCATGGTGTTTGTACATTATGAGGTCAGACACAGGATGTCATATAAAAAGCATGGATACACCGGCCTTCCCACTGCATGTTAGACGTTTAGGTTGAGCTTTAAAAGCATCCAGTCGGGTTGTTACTTTCTATCTACTGCATATCACTGATTCTGTTTCATTGTATTTAAATCGTTTTTGTATATACCAGAACAGCACAGGGATAAGTGTGATGAGCAACTCGTTTCTGAAGCCACAGTGTGTTTGTGTGTGGCTGGTTAACAGTAGATACTGTGTAGACTCTATTATAACTTAGATTGGGTTAGAGCATGTATTATGCAAGCGATGATACAATGACAGGCAGTGTACTTTCCAGTCCCCATATGTCTCTGTATGCTGCATTCATGTCCAGTCACCATGGTACGGATGAACTTCTTTGCCGTGAGCAGCTCAACCGCTCTCTCATGTGAATCTCAACCTGTTGCTGTTGCACATAGCGCCTTTTTTTCTTTTTCTTTTTTTAAATAAAGGGTGTTTGCAGACTTTAGACTTAAGCCCCTTGCATGGACACACCCTTACTGTAACTTCTTGGTTCCATTTATCACCCAACACTTCTTGAAGTTTACCAACCGGTGTCTCCACCTGTGCTGGGATATAACTGTCTCTTATTGGTTTTAAGGTGGTGGTTGGAGACAAGGTGGTGCTGATGCCAGTGAACGCAGGGCAGCCTCTTCATGCCAGTAACATCGAGCTGCTCGACAACCCCGGCTGCAAAGAGGTGGGACTAATTCATCTATATTGTTTCTATCAGTACTGAAACAATTCACTATAGCTGTAATACAGCTGTATACTCCTATTCCTGTATGGATGTGATATAGTTGCATCATTGTTGTACAGTCTGGCTCAGGTCAAACCCTTTGTAAAACATACAACAAATACAGAGATTACAGAGAATGAATGCCAGAGAACTTTCTTTTATTATCTACTTTGACAGTCAGTCATAACAGATAAAAAACATTAATAAACTACTTTTAAGGTAGATTTTTTTTCAGGGCTAAATTACGTAGTATCGGATTGATGCATAGACTCACAAACTCGCCGATACCAGCATTTTAGGCAGTATCGGAAGCATTTCCGATTTCTGGTATCGGTATCGGAACAACTCTAAACTAAATAAAAACTTTTCACCAAGAAGAAACTATAGCTTGTCATCTAGCTATAGTTTATAGCTATCATAGATAGTTTATGAATGATCTATCGTTTTAGTCGTTTAACTGTGGTCGAAACAAAACAATGGTGATGTTACAAAGGATTTTAACAGACTGCGTGTGTATGATAAGTATTTTATTTCATGTTGTGTTTTTCCTTACTCTCTGCTTCATGCTGCAGGTTAATGCTGTTAACTGTACCACCAGCTGGAAGGTTACATTGTTCATGAAGTTTAGCGACTACAGGGAAGACGTGCTAAAGGGGGTATGTTGTTTTTATTGCTCTTCGATCTGTTTTCTCAGTGCATCTTTTTAGCACGACTGCATCTGGTTTCCATGTTTTCAGAACAAACAGCATGCAGTTATCTTGCGGCAGTCTCATGTTTTGCTTGTGTCCTCTGTCAGGGAGACGTGGTGAGGCTGTTCCACGCTGAGCAGGAGAAGTTTCTGACCTGTGACGAGTACAAGAAGCAGCAGCACGTCTTCCTCAGGACCACATTGCGGCAGTCTGCCACCTCCGCCACCAGCTCCAAGGCTCTCTGGGAGATCGAGGTGAAGCACACACAGGATTTTTTTTTTTTTTAAAGATTATTTTTTGGGGCATTTTAGGCCTTTATTTCCACAGGACGGATGAAGACATGTAAGGGGAGAGAGAGGGGGAATGACATGCAGCAAAGGGCCGCAGGTCAGAGTCGAACCCGCGGCCGCTGCGTCGAGGAGTAAACCTTTATATATGTGTGCCTGCTCTACCAACTGATCTAACCCGGCCACGCGCACACAGGAATTTAAAGCATCTCACTTTCATTTTGCCATTGATACTTAATTGATTGATTGATATTAAAATCATTGATTTTTTTTTTTAGAAAGGAGTCATGTTCATTTATCATGCTCTGGTGACTTTGTTCTGTGTGCAGTTCATGGACAATTTAAATATATGTGTTGTCCCTTTAGTAACAACCAGCCATACACAGCTCAGTTTAAATTAACATAAATCAACAAATGATGCGTTTTTAAGCACTTAAATTTACAGTTTTGTCATAACTAAGGAACATTATCTCACACATTTATGCCATAATTTCCCCTCTGAGAATACAAACTGTCTGCCTGTCTGCCACTTTAACCTGTAGTTCTTTGTAATCTCCTATCTATTGTACTGGACACTATGTTTCCCTTTATTAGCGTGCACTAAGTTGAAGTTCCTGTTGTCCCTCTGCTGCCAGAATGTACATGTGTTACCATATCAATTGCTGACATGTTGTTGCGCTAGTATGACAAACACAAATTCCTGTTGTACTTGGCACATAGGTTGACACCGGAGTGACAGGCTAAAAACTGGAAGTAATTTGGTTTGTGAGTTATTCTCACTTTGAATAACCTCTCTAAATAAAATAAATCATCCTCTGACTGCTATTAAGTCAAGCTTATCCAACAAAGAGCTGTTCTGCCTGTTAAACGAAACCAGAAACTAAATGAGCAGCGTTGTTGTACCTAAACTGAAAACTGTGAGCGATGTTATAAAAGTCCCTGTGACCCTAAACCACATGCAGGAGACAGAAAACATCATAAACAGTGGACAAAAACCGATGCTTCTAGGTATGTAATGCTCCTTATTTTTTGTTTTCGTTCCAGGTTGTGCACTATGACCCCTGCAGGGGCGGAGCCGGCCAGTGGAACAGTCTCTTCCGCTTCAAACACCTGGCGACTGGGAATTACCTTGCAGCCGAGGTGAGTTTTACTCGTTTTTTTTTTTTTTTTTATTCCTAAATTTAGCTGCTTCTCATTGTGTTTAATTCCACAGTACTTTTAAAGAGTAGTTTTTACTAATATAAAACAACTGAGTATCTGCTTTGCAGTTTCTGAATATGCACAGTTGAAGGGGATTTTAGTTGATGTGCTGTAGGTGGCAGTATTCCCATTGATATGGCCACTGTCGCTCATCTGCTGTTGAATAGTTTGTATTTTAGGGTGATGGTAGATGATAATGACATGATTATCATCAGAGCTTTTTATATATGAGGTCACTGACCGCTCAATTTCTGTGCAGGCAAACCCTGAATTCAAAGACAACACGGTGGAGCCCAAAGGAGAGGTGAGTCAGTCAAACAAGCACATTTAGCTGCAAAGTCACATACACCCGATCTCAGACTGGCTATTACTAACAGATTTTTTACGTGATTGTATATAGTAAGTTGATATTTATAATTCAAGACGCCAGCAGTGCAAATATCATTTTACACCATAGATGAGCCAGATTGACTGAAAGAGAGAATGAGTTGGTGAAGAGGAGAGAAGATTATACAAGTGTTTTTAGTGGAAAGAACGATTATCTCAGCAGTTATACATTGTCTGTCCAACTTCGAACCCTTCCCTGTCTCCTCATCCTTTGGTTATGCAACACCACCAGTTGTCTTACACTCACACCATCTCTGAATCTATATCTACAGCTTTCTTTCAGCTCTTAGCTACCTTGCACATTTGTATTCTGGCAGTGCAAGGAACACGCACACAAACTCCCTCAGCCTCACACACTTTCTCATGCACGTGCTGAATTTCAGACACACAGGGGGCTCCTTACATAACGTCTGGGTGTGGGGGTGCCCTGCGAGAGGGGATGGAGGGGAGGCAGACGTGCTGTCTGCTCTGCTCCACTCGCCTGTGCTAAGCTGGTGGGGTGAGTCACCAGCAGAGGGGGAGAGAAGGAGGAGGGGAGAGGAGTGGGAGGATAGAGAAGCTGAGGCGTGGAGGCAGCTCTGGGGAGCTTCCCATTGACATGCAGAGAACAGTGGGAGAAATTAACCCTCGCCATTATGTGCTGCATCTACACAGCGCACACTGTACCAGCCTACGTACTGCAGTGTCTTAACACACCACACAGAAGTCATGGCTCTCTGGCTACATCTCTGTGTAATTTGATACTTCATTAGTGTAAGAAGCTGTGACAGTATAGTTTGGCTCACAAACTATTTTGGATCCGTTTGTCCTCCATTGTAGATTTTATCAACAGTTGGGCTCATTTATCAGAATTTACATCGAGCATGTGTGGAAAGATATGGCAACTTGACACAAAATATTTCTATGCTCAGCTTCGCATAGGCTTACAAATATTCAACATAACAGTTCTTGTTCATTGAGATGAGGCTGAATTTTTATAACATAGCTGTACACCATTTATGAGGAAATGTAAAGTGTATAGTGTAAAGTGTGGAACAGTTTAAAATGATGGCCTAGTGCTGCTGGGCATGAAGGTAAGAGGAGTTGTCCTGCTGTGCACACTGCCGTTAGCCCTAAACTATTTATCAATTAATCAATTAATGGACAGAAAAGTACTTGAAGTTATTATAACACTTATTTTTACAGTATCCTGTGTAGTTGTCATGTGTGATGCCATCATTTAAAGTAATACACTTGCCTTTTTTCTTGTTTTATTATTAGAAATTGAATTATGGTATGGTATGCCATGGTTATCTATTAGTCTGCAGATTATTTTACCGATCGATCAATCATTTTGTGTATAAAATGTCAGAGAAAAGTGAAATTGTAATTTCCCATAGCCTAATGTGAATATATTGCTTCTTTTATTCAACCAACAGTTCAAAACCCAAATATTTTCAATTTACTATCAAATATGACAAAGAACAGCAGCAAATCAGCACATTTGAGAAGCTGGAACCAGTAATCTTGAAAAATGGCTTACATTTTTGTCAAAATTGAAACAAATTGCTGATTAATCTTCTGTTGATGGACTAATTGAAAAATTGATTTATCAACTTATTGTACCTACATTTTGAGTTTTTTGATGGTTGGTTAACAAAATAAGCAATGCAACATCAATTTAGGCTCTGAAAACTTCTAATGGGCTCTTGCACTTAACTTTGACACTTCAGTGACTCAACAATCATTACAATCCATTCATGGAAATAGCTTACAGAATAATCAATAACCAAATCAATGATTAGTTGCAGCCCAAACCTGCGGCAAGCAAGATCCATTGACTTGCAAAAGTGTAAACACACTCGTGGGAACAAGCTTTGCATGCATCTCTCTTTCATAGACTTGAATATGGACCGAACATGCAGCACTGTGTAGTGGATGTTTAATGATTGTCAGGACCGTATAAAATCTACTGTGTGAGTATTGATAAACGACTTAACTGCAGACGCTAATTTCTACTTCCTCTGCGTGTGTGCATGGCGGTGTGTATCTATGTGTGTGTGTGTGTATGTATCTATGTGTGTGTGTGTGTCCTGCAGAATGAGACGGATACTGTGTTTTCCAAGAGGAAGCATCAAGCAGCAGATAAGATTGCTTTCACCCTGGTTTCTGTTCCCCATGGGAATGACATTGCTTCTCTGTTTGAGCTGGATGCCACCACTCTGCAGCGGGCCGACTGTCTTGTGCCCAGGTCAGTCACTCACATTTGGGGCACTTAAGTTGTTACAATTCATCCTGAGGGGGACATTGGTGTCTGTACCAAATGTCATGGCAATCCATCCCAAGATATTTCAGTCTGGATCAAAGTCGTGGACCAAACGACAGGCCGACATTGCCATCCCTTTAGCCATGCTAGCAGCTAACTGACTGACCAAGATGGATACTTTTCAGTTCAACAACAGCAGTAAGCATACAATCAGTTATGCATGTGACTGTAAATGACTTGTCCCATGCTTCCTCAGAAACTCCTATGTCAGACTTAGGCACCTGTGCACCAACACCTGGGTGACGAGCACCAACGTCCCCATCGATTCAGAGGAGGAGCGTCCAGTTATGCTCAAGGTCGGACACACACACACACACACACACACACACACACACACACACACACACATATACACAAACACATACACAAACACATACTTTGGTAAAACAAACATGGATGCATTATTGAGACATTTCTTTTGGCTGTTACAATAGATCGGCACCTGTCCCACTAAAGAGGACAAGGAGGCTTTTGCCATCGTATCTGTTCCCCTGTCGGAGGTCAGAGACTTAGACTTTGCTAACGATGCCAACAAAGTCCTGGAGTCCACTGTGAGGAAGCTTCAGTATGGCAACATCGCTCAGAATGAGAGGAGGTACAGATGCATAAGCGTGACGACACAGGTGACACAAGATGGTGTGCATATTTTATGATTTCACATGTTATTTTTGCCTTCATATGTATTTTAGGTTTGTGACTAAGCTCCTGGAGGACCTGGCTTTCTTTGTGTGCATGGTACCAAACAACGGTCAGGATGTTCTGTCAGTGGTCACCTCCACACCCAATCGAGAGAGGCAGAAACTCATGAGGGAACAGAACATCCTCGCCCAGGTCAGCACACACACTTCTGTGTGTCGTTGCAGATTGATCTAAAGTTTAACATGAGGTTCCAGAATTGACAGTGATGACGAGTGCAAATCTTAAATTATCGCATTTCCACAGATTGGACTTAAGAAGTGTACTTATTGAAGTATTTTCCTGTTATAGTCCGTAGATGCTTGGTTGGTTGGTTCTCCATCATTGTATGTGCGTTTCTGTTCCTCCAGATCTTTGGCATCCTGAAGGCTCCATTTACAGATCAGGGTGATGGTCCGATGCTAAAATTGGAGGATTTGGGAGACCAGCGCTATGCTCACTTCAAATACATGTTGAGACTCTGCTACAGGGTGCTACGCCACTCCCAACAGGACTATCGCAAGAACCAGGCATGTTTCCGCCTTCTACACAAGTCTAATATTAAGTATTCATTGAGTTTGTCAGGCTCATTGACACTACACATTATCACAGGGATTTGGGGAAGCTTAAGCACAGAGAGATGGCTTTTGACTAGGAGCTTGTCAGTATAGATTCTGATGACTGTCTGGAAAAATCTATGCAGAGACCACAGCTGCCTAAATCAAGAAAATTAGTGCTCAAACAGTCATCCATTAGTGGATCAACAGAAAGAAAATCCTGACAATTTGTGTGAGCTCACATATATTTTTATGAGATAAGAAAGGTCACATTTTCTCTTTATATAAATACATTTTTTATTTATATAAGGAATAAAACGCACCCATTCTTGGCTCAATACACTCATGGCTTTTGCTACTACTGTCACCTACTGATGTTAGCTATTAGCTAGCTAGCTAGCTATTAAGATAACCTTAGCTACTCCTGCATACTTATTGTACTACATAATTTGACTGACTTAGGACATCACTCTACTTGTGCAACTGTTGTCCTGAATTTGAGCATTTCACAGATCAATGTGTGTGGTTTTATTACAAGAGTAAAACAGGAAGAAAACACACGGTACCTTGCTAGAAGACACGTTTGTTATTTATGGTTTCCTGCTTTTATTTTCATTCGCCTCACTCTCAGCCAGGCCATCTAATAATTACTTCATTAAAGCAACAGGTCTTCTCTTTACATAATGTATTTTGACATGTCCAGTAGTAAAAGGGCAGGTGTAAATAATAAAATGAACGATCACACTGCCATGTTTTAATGTGACACTTGAATAGAACAGAGCCATTGTTAATGTTGTTAGTAACACCTGTGCTTTTCTACTACACTTCAAATTGTCTGCTGTGAAAAAGACTGATGAAGGCTAGATGCAGTGATTCATCACCTTTTTATGCTCTCTTCTTTACGTCTTTACTCAGACGTTTTCTCTGAACTTCATTTCATCACCACTTCTATCAAAAGTGTTTATAACCATATGTCTCTTGTGCCACGTAGGAATATATAGCCAAAAAGTTCTCAATCATGCAGTCTCAGATTGGGTATGAGATCCTGGCTGAGGACACAATCACTGCTCTGCTGCACAACAACCGCAAGCTTCTGGAAAAACACATCACAGCCAGAGAGATTGAGACCTTCGTCAGCCTGCTGAGGCGCAACAGAGAGCCCAGGTCAGACATGTACACCTCCAGAAGAGTAGATGATCCGAGGGAACAATTCAATAATGAAAAGTATACGATAAATCTGACATTGTGCATGAAAATTAGTAGTCATACATAAGACTTTTGTAAGACAAGGACTGAACCCTATGACAGGAACACAGGACAATGCAGAATAATGCAATCCAATATGTAAATCTTACCTACTCTACTTTTGTGAAATAATTCAGATTTTTATCAGAAATTCACCTCTAACCTTCCCTCTACTGTCGCTGTGGCACCATATTTTGTGGTGTGGTATTGGTGTTGCTGTTATTGTGTTTCCCCCTGCTTTTTATGTCAAAATACAATAGAGTATATACTGTAAGAGCCATATCTGTCAAAAAAACAAAAAGGAGGAATGAAGATTTTTTACATGTAAAAAAAGGGGACAAAGATGTTAGTTACAGTCAGAAACACACACACACACACACACACACACACACACACACACACACACACACACACACACACTTTCATGTGTACAATCAGTTCATGTGTTCCATTGCTAAAACATTGTGTGTTAAAACATTTAAGCGTTATGATTCATGTCTGCTAATACTCATCCAGATTCCTGGATTATCTGTCTGATCTCTGCGTGTCCAACAAGACTGCCATCCCCGTCACACAAGAGCTTATCTGTAAATTTATGTTGAACCCCACCAACGCCGATATCCTCATCCAGACCAAGTGAGTCATACCCGTGGTATCTATATTTAAAACATCCACGTTGATCCTTTCATATTTCATTCGTTCATTTTTAAACATGTACAAACACGCACATTCAGTAAAGCGTGTGCTGCTTCCTCCAGTGTGCTTTTGTGAAATAGATAATTTCAGCAGCAGCAGCTCTACGTCAGAGTGTAATGTTTGCAGTTTTTCTTGTAACTGCTTTATGTCACCCTCTCCTTCGCCCCCAGACTAATCTCTAACACAGAGACCACCCTGGAGTCCTCTATGCTGCAGGAGGAGGTGGAGGAGGAGGAGGCTTGGCTCTACTGGATCGACAGCCACAAGGAGCCTCACGGCAAATCCATTCGCCACCTCGCCCAGGATGCTAAGGGCAACCACAAGATGGATGTAGACATTATCACCTATTACAGGTGACACTGGCAATCTTGCTTTTAATTCCCCTTTCCCCAGTAACACAAACATGGCTGAATCAAGCAAGCAGTAGTATGTGTTTTCCCTCTTTTCGTTCCATGTCCAATCTGCAAAACAAAATCTGTAAAACAAAACCATGTCCCTCGTCTTCTTTGTAGGTACCAGTTGAACCTCTTTGCTAAAATGTGTCTGGACCGTCAGTACCTAGCCATCAACCAGATCTCCTGTCAGCTACCAGTGGATCTGATCCTGCGCTGCATGTTTGACGACTGCCTACCCTACAACCTCAGAGCCTCCTTCTGCCGTCTCATGCTGCATATGCATGTGGACCGTGACCCACAGGAGGCCGTAGTGCCTGTACGCTACGCCCGCCTCTGGACCGAGATCCCCTCCAAGATCACCATCCACGAGTGAGTGTCTGTGTGATTACGTGTATTACGTGCATGCGTATTTTGCGAGTCACCACATGCAGATTGTGGTTGTGCTTTTCCACAGGTTTGAGTATGAGTCCACTGACACGTCAAGAGAGGAGATGAAGAGGAAGTTTGCTCCCACCATGGAGTTTGTGGAAGAATACCTTAAAGATGTGGTCAGCCAGCCTTTTCCATTCGGGGATGATGACAAGAATGAACTCACGTTAGAGGTAAAATAAACAGTTTCATCCACATTTATTTTCTCACGGGCTATTCCTGTCTCAAATTGTGCCTCATGGATGTGTTTTCATGTGCTGCTGCAAAGGTTTTGACCATGATGTTACACTTCTCCCTTCCAGGTGGTGAATCTGGCTCGTCACCTGGTTTACTTTGGTTTCTATAGCTTTAGTGAGCTGCTGCGTCTCACACGCACTCTGCTGGCCATCCTGGATATTGTCCAGCACCCACTCACCTTCATGAACAAACTCAACAAGAGTCCAGAGGCCGGTCAGTGCAGTTACACAGCATAAGTGCTTTATATCATTGCATTGGTCAATTAAGGTTTACTCTTTTTATGTAGCGCTTTAAACAGAGTAAAACTTTATTTTGTTGTTTCCTAGTTCAGGGATTAAGATAATTGAATTTGTAGGAGGCAGTTCCATAAATTGGGTAATAAAATAAAGAAGGCTAAAAGAAAACATGATTTAGTTTAAAATTATGATTAAAGGACAGACAATAACCCAGCGTCAGTAGTCCTCAGGTTTCAAGATGAAAATTTAGATGCAGCAGATAAAAAATGTATGCAGGAGCATGGGTTAGCATTAATATATTAGGAATTAGAATTCAACTGTAAAAGTAACAGGGAGCTAGCAATAAGAGAAAAGAAATGAGGTAATTGTCTTGCTTTTTTGTCCTTGTTAGAAGATTTTTTGCAGTGCCTGGGTGACATTAGAACTATAATATGAAGTCACAGAAATGGCCATATGAGGTCAAAGATGACTTTCTGCAGGTCAGAGAAATAAAGGACAGATCTGCTTTTGGAAGTGAATTAGGATAGATTGCAACTAGATTGAAAAACTTTTCTGGAAATGTAGACAAAGTGGTAAATAAAAAAGTGTGGTATTGTTTAATGGACTGGAAACAATTGCCGCTTACCCACTAGTAGTACCAGCTCTACTCTACTCGGCTTGACTCGACTCGGCCGCGGTGCCCTGTACTCCGTTTTCCATTGCAGATTTAATACCGCCTCATGCCTGAGGTGAGTGTGGCTGGTCGTCATAGTGACACTGCAGGAAAACTGCCGTGACCTAACGCGACACACACACAGAACGTCGAAGGTGTGTTGTTTTTGACTCTCAGCATGTGGCTGTTGCCACAGCCAGAAGAAAAATTTGGTTTCAAAAGAAGCTGGAGGCAGCAAAAAAAAAAAGTGATGATTCTCTCTGACCAATCAGTAGTCTGCAGGTTTTCACGTCACCTTTTGGTATCGCCTCAGCTCGCTTGGAACGTCGACGGAGGTGATACTAAAAAAAGTACCTGTTAGCAGGTACCAAGGACTTTTTTCGTAATGGAAAACCAAAAAAGGCGAGTAGAGTCGAGCAGGTACCATGTGATGGAAAAACGCCAAATAACTGCAGATTTATGTTAATTCAGCTGATGTCCTAATGGCATTTGTTTTTATGATACACATAGTCAACTACAGTATGTAAATGGAAGTACTAAGTGATAGGCTTTACACACACACCATGCAAAATGTGTGAAGATGAATGTTTCCTTTAGGCAACAATGTCCTGCGTACAATCCACGGAGTTGGGGAAATGATGACTCAGATTATGATGAGTCGAGGTGTGCCACACAGCCTCCCTGACAGCTCTCCGTCCCTGCGCTATGGGAGAGGACACTTCCTACCAGACAATGAGGATGTCATGGTGATGGACACCAAGCTGAAGATCATTGAGATCCTGCAAGTAAGTGCTACCTACAGGATGTACATTTAGGGATTTCTGGTGAAATTTTGGCATTATTAAAAAAAAAAAAAATAAATTGATTCTATGTTTGTGTGCTTTTTGTTTCCCTGTCAGTTTATCCTGAGTGTGAGGTTGGATTATAGGATCACATACTTGTTGTCCATCTATAAGAAAGAATTTGGGGACAAGACTATAACTGACAGCTCTGCCTCTTTGGCTGATATGCCCCAAATGACACGTGAGACTTTATTCTCTCCTATTGCAAGTACTGAAGCTTTCTTTTCACGTCCAAAATGAGGTGTTTACTGACCTGTTAACTTTCTTTTGTCTCCAGCTTCTGAACCAGACATAGATGAGATTGCAACCAAAGCAGAGAGCATGTTTGCAGGGAGGTAGGTGAAGCTGTGCTTAAATACACTTTTTTTTTAATGACCTGGGTCTCTTTGGAAATGATTGCATCTGCTTTAAAACTTCCGTCTAAGCTTTATTGTGCACATGTATGATTTCAGCTCGGAGCTAAGTGCGGTGGAGCTGGATGATGAGGGTGGCCGGACGTTTTTGAGGGTTCTGATCCATCTCATCATGCAAGATTACCCTCCAATGGTGTCTGGCTCGCTGCAGCTCATGTTCAAACACTTCAGCCAGAGAGCTGAGGTCCTGCAGGCCTTCAAACAGGTAGCGACACAGCAGTTACACTCAAGCATTTTATACTTGGAGAGCTGACAGAGTGTAGCATTAGGCACTTCCTCAGTTTTGATTAGGTTTCTCCAAAGGCCCAAACAGCAGCTGTTTCACTAAGTGAAGTGAAATTGTCTCACTAAGAGCTTCCTCGGCTGAAATCTAGAGCTGCACAAGCTCTATGCTTTCACACACGTTTGTTTTTTTAATGTCTTTATGTCTGGTTTATTTCTCATCCAGTGTGTGTGTGTCTGTATGTCTGTGTGTTTTCCAGGTCCAGCTGCTAGTGTCAGAGCAGGATGTAGAGAACTACAAGCAGATCAAGGCTGACCTGGACCAGCTGCGTCTGACTGTTGAAAAGTCAGAGCTGTGGGTGGAGAAGAGTGGAGTCTACAGCAGCGAAGACCTGGGGGTCAAAGAACAAAACATTGAGGTGGTGTACCATTATTTAAAGGGTTGATAGAATGAATATATATATGGTTTTTCACACTGTTCCTTAAGGTCTCATAATAGGGTATGTAACATTGGTTGGGCTGAAAATGTCCCAGGTTTTATTCTATGGGTCTATAGGGCATCCCTGTGTAATGTCTCTATTTGGAACGGCAGCTTTTCTTAACAAATATGGTATGCTCATGAATATTTAGATGAGCTACGCGCTGATTGGTTGCACACATACAGACACAACGCTGCCCCGCAACACACACACACACACACACACACACACACAC